>NC_047125.1:35210944-35315944 GCF_902500255.1 Thalassophryne amazonica | reverse complement strand
GCAGGCTAACGTGCACGTGGCTCTGCCGCATGTGCAGCTCCTCGAGTGCTGTGGCGAGACGGGTGTGCCCCCGAGAATGAGCCACGGCGAGCGGCAGGCGGCCCAGGGAGTCGGGTATACCCAGAGCCTGGCTGTTCCATCCGTACAGGAGCTCTGCTGCCCTCTGGTGGCCCAGAGCGCAGGCCCACATCTGAGGAAAAGGAGAGAAAAAGAAGAAGAAAAAGCTGGTACACTGTCAACGAGTGCGTCCTGTTGCTAATCCTGTCCATCAGGTACACAGACAGCTGGAGCAAAAGACTCCAGTACTGTTTAATATTCTGCCTGAAGAGACTGAAGGACAGCGCCCCCTGGTGTGGGATTCTCAGCTTCTAAAATGTTGAGAAAGGTTTTAAAAATGTGCCAAAGTCTAAATCACTGAGTCTGTCTGAGCTCCAAAGCTTCAGAAGGTTCAGCTTTCAAATGTGCCTTTCACACAAACCCGGACATGAACTGTGTTTTACCAGCGGGGTGCAGGAGAAATGGTCAACATTCAGAGGATCCACTTCCTGTTCCAGGTCCAAACTGTTGCTGTTCACAGTCCTGCAAAAAGAGTGATTTGACCACAGTCAACATGAGAGCCCAACCCAAAAGTCAACAGATACCAAGTGCTGACTGACGGTTTCTCCTGGAGTGATTCATATTTCAACAAGTTGAAGTTTTATATGAATTCCTGTCAGATCTGACGGATCAGATGGTCGCTGAAGAGAAACGCTGCTATAAGACGATTTTAAATCTATTCAGAGTGTTTTATGAGATCCTGTCATTTACAAAAAATCTAACTTATTTGACAAATTATTGAAGGTGTTCCAGAAAATCAAGTTTTAAACATTATTTCTGACTTACAGATATATAAACATCAAAGGACATGAAATATAATTTGTTATTTTTAAACAGATTTTGCTGCTGTCTTCTCGGGTGTGGAGTCACATGATGCTTGACAGCTCTCTGTGTGTGTGTGTGTGTGTGTGTGTACCTCCAGTGTATGAGCGTGTGGATCAGGTGGGTGTATCCCTGTGCAGCAGCCAGGTGGAGCAGTGTCATCCCACGATGACACACAGGGCGATGCAGTCGCTCTCCTCCTCCGCCCCCCCACCTGCCTCCCTTCATCATGCGCTCACACACTCCCACGATCCGCCTCTCAAACCACTGGGCAGACAGAGAGCGACACACCAACAGCAGGGGTCAAAGGGCAGCTGCCACCAGTGCAGCATCAAAACCTTTTTACTGTTCAGAGAATAAGTGTTAGCAGCTAACAGAGCTGTGGACCAAACAGCAACACAAATGTCCACAAACGGAGACCTGGACGACTGGTTACACGTCCAGTTAGCTCTGTTTGATTCAAGAACAGACATTTTTCACTCAGTACAACAGACATCAACCAGCCTGGTTAGTCCAAGGAACCTGGTCTAAGGGGGATACAGTCTGGAAAATCAGCCGGAGAAACGTGGTGGACTCATAGACAAACCGTTCTGTCCTTTGGGAGGAAAAGCTGCAGGGACCATCCCTGAGCCCGGATCCAGGTTATCCCTCACCCTCCTCCTCCTTTTGTCGGCATCTCTCATTTCATTCCCCCCCCCCGACAGCTGGTAGGAAACATTACATTCATAACTCACCCCTCCCCTCACATTTTCCCTGAGGTCTCCTTGGAATGCACACCTCTTCTGTCCTCTCCTGATCCGCTCTCTGTCCCTCTGACGCACATGGAAGCCAGAGACCGAGATCCAACCATTCCAGGGCCCGTGAAGGAGTCCACAAAAAGAATAAGTGCAAACAACAACAAAAAAAGAACCTTCCCAGCCACCTGGTAACCAGTGACACCACTGTCGGGTCCAGGACAGCACACTCCAGGCCCCCAGTCAAGGCCACACCGACCAACTCCAGTGTGTGTGTGTGTGTGTGGAGATGTAAAGGAAAAAGAAAAAAAAAAAGTCAACCCCCCCCCCCCCAAAAAAAAGGGTTGTGGCCAAGCAGTTTGTGCTCTTATTTCCAGTGTGGAAGGTTCCCAGTTCAAGGCCTCTCCTGCCATGGAGTTGTCAGTCAGCCAGTCTGTTGCAGGGACACATTTTGATAGAAAAACACATTCAAACCTACGGTCACCTTAAGGTTTCCATGTCATCTAACCTAAATGTCTTTGGATCTGGGAGGAAGCCAAGGAGAACATGCAAACGCCACACAGAAAGCCCTGGGAAGCGATCCCACTACCTTCTTGCTGTGAGGCAAGAACACCATCTACTGTGCCACCGTGCTGCCCTTTGCGACATATGCAAGAGAAAAGCACTGAAATGATTGAACTTTATCTCAAATTATTAGAACAACACCCCCCCCAAGTGAGTCCCAAGTCCAGACCAACAAGTCCCACCCGAGTTTAATACACAAGGGTTTTTAATTTTTTTTTATAGATTTTAATGGCGTAGAGGACGGACTTTCTGTCCGTCCATATTAGGAACGCTGGGTTCATGTAAGCAAACTGGTGACACATGCATTTGATTGACAGCCTGATTAAAATAAAACAATCCTCACATCCACCTTATTGTCCTGGTTAAGGTCAAATTCTCTTTTGCCATTACTACACCCCCATTCAAACCATCTCAGTCACACTGCGCCTATTTTAACTCCTGGACTTGATCTGCAAAATTCCCCATGACATCAAAGGGACAGGAAGAGGGGGGCCGGGTTCAGCAGAGGCCAGCGGAGATGTTTTAATGAGATCTTCCACTCAGGTCAACTCAGCCTCATTAACCTGATTGCTAAACTAAACCCTGCTCCCTGAACACCATCAATGTGCTGCATGTCCGTTTGGTAACCAGTACAATATCTGTACTCAAACAAAGGCAAATGGGTCCACCAGAGACCACATTACCTGTTCCTCAGGTAGCAGAGGAGGCGTGGCTAGCTGGCTGCCATGCTGCTGCTGGCGATAACGTTGTTGTTGTTGATTTTCACGAGCCGTCAAATCTGCCAACCTCCTCTCCATTTGCTCCAGCCTTTCCAAGATGGACATCCTGAACTGGTTGTCTGCAGACACACAGGAAGCAGAGTGAGGGGACAAATCCCTTTAAAGCGGTGCCGTCTCTTTAATTCTGATCCATCCAGCAACAGCAGCTGAGAGAAAGCCCATTTATTTTCCTGTTGCAGTTCTACAGTGTGAATATTTCTGTTATTTATTACATTTATCCACTCTGGGGGTTTTATGTCTCCAGATTCAGACTCAAATCAGCAGCCACTCTGCTCAGCATGAGTCTGATCTCCTCAGATCTCACAGGCTCACCAGGGTGGGTCCTGGTTACTACTTGGATGGAAAACCAGGGGCTGTGCGTCTTTGTCAGGAAGCGCATCAGGCGTAAAACCTGTGCCAATACCCAATGGAGATCTGTACAAAATGATGGGGGGGCTTTGTCCCCTTGCTCCTCTGGCTACACATCAGTACTGACTCTGTTAATAGACTAGAAGAAAACCTTGTTTAATTATGTGGAAATCACCGTCTGACTGGCCAGTGAACAGCACACGTGCCGTCCATCAGAAGCATCTGAAGTCAAGCAGAGTTAAATATGTTTTTAAAACGCTGTTGCAGCAGTGACTGTGACAGAGAGAGAGAACAGACGCTGGCTGAAAGAAGGGTTAGTGTTTAGTGAATGAAACAAGCTGCCTCGATATTTAAAGCAAATGACAGCGTTGATGCGTTTTTAAAATGTGCGCTGCAGCTGACTGGCTGTTTGCTGTGCTAGCACCACGTACACAAAACACAGCGAGAGGACACATCGATCTAAAGAGTAAAACTGTACACCAATGAGCAGACAAACGCATAAACTTGTTTGTGATCCTGCTTCAAGACCGTTTAAGCCCCCAGTCCTAATGACACTGTAGTTTCTCCTCAATTAGGAACAAGACAAAGTTATTTCTCTTCTGACTGACTGATCATTTCAGCACCATTTAAATCCACAGGACGTTTTCAGGCTGATAAAGGTATTTTTAACAACAGAACAGAATCCGAAGGACGACAGTGGGTCTAACAAACAGCAGAACCCACAGGAGAATTTATCACCACCACTTACGTCTGTGCATTGTTGCCAAGGCGATTAAGGAGTTATGTTACTATGACAACAGTAAGAGGTTTGTCAGAGCGCTCCTACCAGCGCCGTCCTCCTGTCCATCTTCACCACTCGTCTGTCTGCTGTCCGTCTTGCATCTCTGCTCTAAACTCATCCGTCCGTGTCTCACTCGTGTCGTCCCTTTGGTCTTCTGTCTCTGGAATCAGCTTGTGAAGCCATGAGCACAGGTGAGGTGCATGTTGGGAAGGCTGTGATGTCACAGGCTAAGTTAGCATGCAGCTGATGACGGGGGAAATGGGCGAACGAGCAAAGATCACCAAGTTAAAAAGAGAGTGAGAGGAGCAGTAGCCAGCCAGCAGGACATCCAAAGAGTACTGAGGCATGATGGGAGGAGCAAGTGCAGCCGCTCTGTCACTGACATGTAGCGTGTCTCAACTGACTGCCACATTCCTGGATCACAGCCCAAAACCCCAGCAGTCCACATGAGACTAGGATCAGAGCGGGGGGAGGGAGGAGCCGCCATTTACTATTGAAGTCACTGGCACAGCGCCATCTGCAGTCCGCTGGGGGATGACTTGTTACCAGAAAGTGACTGGCTCAGCCTCCAGGCCAGAGGTGCTCTTGAGCCAGGCAGTAAAACCAGCAGAGCCACTAATCAGACTGAACAGCCACAATCCTTAGAAATCAACATTACCAACCAGCAACACAGGAGGAATTTAGTCAAAAAGAATCTGAGGCCTAATCAGGATCCAGAGCGAAAAACACCAAAGAGACCAAAGTCCACAAGCTCCAGCTGAAATACGACCGCCAACCGACAGGCAGATTTTTACTTTTTGTGCGTTCATATTTCCAAGCAGCAGCAGCCTGAGTGGCATCTCATCTTTTGGGGGGAAAAAAAAACAAAAAACAAATTTCAACTGCACCTGTTCCTAATTTCCATCATGCATTTGAGAAGATTATTTCTCCAACAAACAGACATGTCCAGCAGGTCTGTGGGACTATACAACCACACACAGTTGCTTTGTGGATCAATCTGGTCCATCAGAGTTAATCTGGCAAGTTAAAAGATGAACACACTGATAGTTACTGAGACATCATGTTGAGCTCAAGGGGGCAGAGTCCTGATCGACTCACTGCATTTTGCAACACCTAGAAAGAATCTCTCCGCATTTACCACAAAATACATTTTGATCAGTCTGTGTGACTGAATGAGACTTGAATAGATAAACATAACACACACACACCACCTGGTCTGATGGAATGGGCGGAGCTGGACATTTGGAGACGTGCTGCAGGCTTAACAGCAGTATGACTTTGTTTCATAAAATCATGATCTGATGATAGCTGATGACCACGATGTAACAAATAACCTTGTTTTTGTTGTTTGTTTTAATCCAGGTTAGCTGGTTACTGGAGTGACTGTTAAACTTACTTACTAGTTACTTGAAGCCAACGTTATTTGTATTTTTTTGGAACTGTATCAATGTGCTCCTGGAGACTCTCCTACTCTGACACGCTTTAATAAAAGCGATGACGGTCTCCTTAAAGGTCAGCGGGATCCGATGGGGTCCTGAGTGGTTGTCTGCTGGACTCATGGTCCTTCAGGCTCTCCACAGAGTGAATTTTGCTGAAAATATTTTCCGTGTGATGGCTGGGAGAATTTCTCGGGATGGTAACGGGACGGTCTGTTTGAGGTTTAAAGGGCTTTAGTCAGAGTCAGAAAATAGAAACAAGTCCAGATGACAGAGAGACAGATTTCAGGTGGTGACAGCACTGAACAGATCCGTCTCATCAATCACTCAGACACACGGGGGGGGGGGGGGGGGGGATTCCTGTCAGCAGAGGTCAGAGGTCACTCCCTGTTTATCCGTGTGGTTCTCAGCGATGTTCTGTTTCTGTTTGTTTTGAGGAGGAGCACTGAGCCTGCAGATCCTGATACAGAGTAACTTTATTCTGCTGCACATCAGGAGCAGCTCATGTCCACGGAGCTTCAGACGCTCTGAACATCCACACCTGCAGGTCTGGATCAACAGGTCTCACCTTTGTCTCATAACTTCACAGGTTTGAAGAACAAACCTGCTGACGTGAATGACTGAAAATGTGTCTTTCGCTTGTGCAACGTGGCCGTGAGGATCATGTTGTGCTGTTTTCACCCCCACAAACCAGGCAGAACACAGTTCATGTCACAGTGTGTAAGTTAACCCCTGCAGGTCTGATGTGTGGTGACGTTTGTGATGCGTGCTGTCTGACCGTCCAATGAGAGCCAGTCGAGCTGCGAGCTGGGCAGCGAGCTGGCGTTCCTCGCTCTGTACTCAAACAGGACCGAAGAGGACACCGCGCCGCTGGACTCCAGGACCTGCAGACACACCAGACCGGCCTCGTGGGCTAAGAGAGAAACAGCACTTTAACATTTTCACTCATCAAACTCCTGACATCAAGACTTTTACTGTGAAAGTCACAACAACATGATGGTGGAAAAGAAACCACCAGGCTGCGGTACACAGTTAAGAATTAATATGTGTGTGTGTGTGTGTACCGGGACAGTAGCAGCGCAGGACTCCAGGCTGAATGAGTGAGGCAGGAACAGCACTTTGGTCAAACAAACATGAGTACTGACCCGCTGGCTCGCTCCACGGCCCCGTGATCAGAACCTTCACCCCACCCTGCACAGACACACACAAAACCATACTGACAAGTTCAAAGGTTACCCGACACTTACTGTGCATTTGTTCCAGGTAACAATGAACTTTGTATTTGTGGATGAATGTGATGTGAGGCATCACTGTAGAGCACTTCAAGCATGGCTCTAAGCAACTGAAAATCTTTTGACTGAACATTTTCTGTGAGTGGACGGTATAAGCGGTGCAGGCAGCTTGTGATTTCAGTAATGCACTATGCTAAGTGTGTCTCGGTGCCTCAAGAATCTCGATTTTCATTCTGCTGTTTTCTTCATAAAAGCCTCCCTGTTCCGGTCACAGGGGCTGCAGCATTGTTGTTAGGGCCCAGTCACATGGCATACGACGATTCCTGAACGAAGGGAAAAAAGTCACAAATTGCAGAGAAAAGGTGGACAAACAAGCTTTATCACCAAATAGCCTGCGAATCAAGAGTGCAAAAGGGACAAAAGTAGAACAAAATGAAACAGAAGCTAACGTTGATCTCAACACTTTAAAGGAAACACACCCGGAGCCACTGCTGGGGCAGTGTGTATCTGCATCGCTGCATTCCAGGACTCTGCGCTGGAACGGAGCTCAGTTGCAAACAGAAGAGCGTGAGCCGACCCACTGTGGAGATCGCTGTGCACGTCGGTGGATCCACCTGCTCTGGTTCCTCGTCCAGAACAAAAGAGGGATCATCTCCATCATCAGAATCCTCACTGTCTGGTTCAGACTCTGATGACACACTGCGCGTTCTGTCTTGCTCCAATTAAAAAAAACAAATAAAACTGAAGCGCATGCTCAACATTCATAAGACGCTTCATTTTTACCAACCCCCCCCCCCCCCAAAAAAAACACCACACACGCTAAATACGCCACCAAAATTATACTCACCGCAAACATGCCAAATATTTCTCAAATCTCTCAAATACTAAAACTCGAATCGCTGTCTGTACACCCAAAATGCACACATACGAGGCAAAAGGAGGGAGGGAGAGAGATAGCACTGTCTCTCTTTGCCTTTTTTTTCCAAAACCATGCCGTTTCTGATCACCTTACGCACGCACAGGCACTGTGTACCTGGATCAGACACACACACGCACACGCTTCACCTTCTCTCCAGCTGATCACACTGGGTTAAACGGGGCTGATCTCGCTCCTGCAAAGCCCCCTGCTGTGAACAAATACATAGCCATCAACGATCGTGTCCTCCATCAGCAGCTCCACGGAAACAAGCAAGGCTGATCATGCTCCTGTAAAGCCCTGCTGCGAAGGAATATGCAGTGATCAAGGATCACTTCCTCAAAACCTTTGAACTGTCAGACTGACAGGGCCAACAGGTTTTTCTCTCTGCATGGACTGGAAGACAGCAAGCCCTCAGAGTTCATGGACAGAATGCTGCAGCTCCGGCCAGACTTTTTGTGCAGCAACTCTCTCCTCATGTGCGCACAACGCTGGACACCACCACGATCACAGACTGCCGTGTGCTGCCGGAGAGGCTGACAAATTCTTCCGGGCTGGCCAGCACCATCGCATGACCATGGCAGCACTCACCACATCACACACAGCGGCAGAAGCCCCACACCGCACACACCAGCTCTTCCACAAAAGCGCTCACAACCCGGCTTCTGTACTGTGTGAAAACATTCAGCTGGTCATACGAAGTCAAACTAAATGCTAACGTTACAAAAACTAAGCAAACGACAAAAAACGTCAAGAACAGCAAAACAAAATCAATCAAATCAATCAATTTTTTTTATATAGCGCCAAATCACAACAAACAGTTGCCCCAAGGCGCTTTATATTGTAAGGCAAGGCCATACAATAATTATGTAAAACCCCAACGGTCAAAATGACCCCCTGTGAGCAAGCACTTGGCTACAGAGGGAAGGAAAAACTCCCTTTTAACAGGAAGAAACCTCCAGCAGAACCAGGCTCAGGGAGGGGCAGTCTTCTGCTGGGACTAGTTGGGGCTGAGGGAGAGAACCAGGAAAAAGACATGCTGTGGAAGGGAGCAGAGATCGATCACTAATGATTAAATGCAGAGTGGTGCATACCGAGCAAAAAGAGAAAGAAACAGTGCATCATGGGAGCCCCCCAGCAGTCTAAGTCTATAGCAGCATAACTAAGGGATGGTTCAGGGTCACCTGATCCAGCCCTAACTATAAGCTTTAGCAAAAAGGAAAGTTTTAAGCCTAATCTTAAAGTAGAGAGGGTGTCTGTCTCCCTGATCTGAATTGGGAGCTGGTTCCACAGGAGAGGAGCCTGAAAGCTGAAGGCTCTGCCTCCCATTCTACTCTTACAAACCCTAGGAACTACAAGTAAGCCTGCAGTCTGAGAGTGAAGCGCTCTATTGGGGTTATATGGACGAAACCTAAATTAGGTTTTTGGTGGCATTCATTCAAATTTTTCAACAGTTTAAAAATCTTGACGAAGTGCTAGCTGCAGGAACGAGGCTGCACGAAGTTTAAATGATGCCAAAAAAAAAAAAAAGAAAAATCAACGAAAATCCAGATTTTTGGTTTCGTTTGAGCTTTGTTGCCCTTCCTTAAGTTCCATGTGACAGGACCTTCAGTCTCCAATCTGAAAGATTCCACAGTAGACAGCATCTATCGAGTCAGGTGTGCACAGGTCTAGGCCTCTGTGACAGCTCGACACCGGCGTGCCCCCTCTAGGTGGTGGTCACCGCCAAAATGGGGGAAAAAAAAAAATGCAGAGCCCTTCCTCTGATCGTTGGACTTCGTGCAATGCTTGCGTTTTGTCATGGTTTGTATCATCTGGATGGACAGAAGATAAAATATAGAGCTGAATTTGTTTCTGTGAAATTTCTCCACAAAAATGGGTTTGCATGCAGTCAGATTCCCACCAAGTCTTGCACTAAAACATCACAAAATGATGTCACTCAGCAGTGCGGCGCCTTTATTCCACTGTTTGGGGAGGACCCTGCGGTTTTACATGATGAAATAAAGGGAACATGGAAACACATTTGGATGGAAACCTGTCCACAAATTGAGGTTTTAAAGTTTTTTGAGCTCCTGATTCAAATGGAAAAGCACTCCGTTTATCAGGAACGTTCCACCTGGATTTTTCACAACACAACAGACAGGTCAGACTGCTGTGTCAGACAGGTTTGTTTCCCAGGGTGCAGTGTGGTACGGAACAATGATCTCATCTCAAAAGTGCATTATGGGCAGCCAACCCACATAACTCTATTCAACCAACACCGATAAGTGAGACACAATCAATCAGTAAACCAAGAAATAAAAAGATGAAAACTACTGATTTTTTTTTTGGGGGGGGGGGGGGCTATCTCTGAAAATAATCAAGTACTTTTGATTTGGTTGCACACGTGTTTAATTCAATCAGCTGACCCATCCCATAAAACAGTCTGTCACAGACTCAAGTCAAATGCAGTCAACCATCGTCTGCCTGTCAGTGGACAAAATCCTTACTTACATGTCCCACAATGCCAAGTTCAAGTGTCTTAATTTAAGGGCAGTGGTTTCTCTACAGTGGTAAATGTTAAATATCAAGATATCTGTGCAGTTAAGAACTATTTCATTACACACAGAAACCAAGAACTAAAATACTCTTAACATTAAATGTAACAGCAGTGTTTAATCTGCAGGCTGAAATGATACTCTGGCAATGCTGCCCCCTGGTGGACCAGTAGACAGCATGCAAACCAAATGCTTATAAACAAGTGCTGCCAGACAAAAAAATAAAATGATTAAAAAAAGTATCAATAAGCTGCCAGACAAAAAAATAAAAATGATTAAAAAAAGTATCAAATTAATTACAGGTTTTGCGATTACTTAATCATTTAATTGCACCTGTATTTTTTTTAAACTATCACCCCACAAATGGCAGAACATACTCAGAGTACAAACATGAGGCTTTCAGAAAAGGGAGGGGGGGAAAAAAATCTAATCACTCAGGGCCCTTGGGCAAGGTGCTTATTCCCCAATGTGCTCCACTGTGCACTTCAGTAAGGTGACATCAGTGTGCGAGTGTGTGAATGTAAGGCATCATTGTACAGCGCTAAATAAATGCAGCCCATTTATCATTTATGCCTTTAGAGGGCGCCTCAGTTCTGTGGCTGATGCAGCCGCACGACAAAGCATAAGCGCATGAGGGCTAATTAGTACATGCGCGACTTTAATAATGGCCACCTCATAACTCAGTGGTCCTGAAGAAACAAGTTTAGATTCCACTTAACTTGACATACGAGGTCTATTAGAAAAGTATCCGACCTTATTTTTTTTTTTCAAAAACCATATGGATTTGAATCACGTATGATTACATCAGACATGCTTGAACCCTCGTGGGCATGCAAGAGTTTTTTTCACGCCTGTCGGTTACGTCATTCGCCTGTGGGCAGTCTTTGAGTGAGGAGTGGCCCACCCTCTCGTTGATTTTTTCATTGTTTAGGAATGGCTCAGAGACTGCTGCTTTGTTTGATCAAAATTTTTTCAAAAGCTGTAAGGCACAACTGAGTGGACACCATTCGATAAATTCAGCTGGTTTTTGTTGAAAATTTTAATGGCTGATGAGAGATTTTGGTCTGGTAGTGTCGCCGTAAGGACGGCCCACGGTGCCTGACGGCGATCTGCACTTCGAGGCGGCAGCGTCTCGCCATTTCAAGCTGAAAATTTCCACATTTCAGGCTCTGTTGACCCAGTAAGTCGTCAGAGAACAGAGAACTTTCATAAGAAGTCGGCATGAGGAGTTTATTCGGACATTCCACTGTTAAAGGAGATTTTGTAATGAAAGAACGTGCGGGCAGATTCACATGTCGGGCCGGACCCGACAGCGGGGGGTCACGACAGGAAAAACACCTGCGTTGGAAACCTTAACGGGCAAGTTGGAACATGCCCAAGCTGTTAAACAATTTCTCAGTTACTCACTTGTTGAAAGCCATCAAAAGCCGCCTGAATTTTACAAATGGTTTTCAACACGGAGGCGGCGCACACAGATTCGCAGCGTCGTCACGGAAACGATTCGGCGAATTTGCGCGCACGTTCTTTCATTACAAAATGACCTTTAACAGTGGAATGTTCGCATAAAGTCCTCATGCCGGCCTCTTCTGAATCTTCTCTGTTCTCTCACGACGTCCTGGGTGAATTAAGCCTTAAATTAGGATGCTTTCAGCTCGAAACAGCCAGACGACGTCACCTGGGAGCGCTGCGCGACGTCCCGCTCCGTGGGAAGTCCTTAAAGCGACAGAAACACCCCATAATCTCTCATCAGCCGTTAAACTTTTCACCGAAAACCAGCTGAATTTCTCGAATAGTGTCCACTCGGATATCCCTCACAGGTCCTGAAAAAGGTTTGATAAAGCAAAGCGCTGTCTCGAGCAGCGTCTCAAACAAAGGAATTCAGCCGAGAGGGCAGGACCAGTGCTCACTCAAAGCCTGCCCACAGGGAAATGACGTCACCGACATGCGTGAAAAAACTCACGCATGCGCACGAGGGTTCAAGCATGATTGGTGTAATCGCAGGTCATTCAAATCCATGTAGTTTTTTTTTTTTTTATAAAACTGCCGGTTAGTTTTATAAGATACCTCGTATACGAGGTCTGTCAATAAAGTAACAGTCCTTTTTATTTTTTTCAAAAACTATATGGATTTCATTCATATGTTTTTACGTCAGACATGCTTGAACCCTCGTGCGCATGTGTGAATTTTTCCACGCCTGTTGGTGACATCATTCGCCTGTGAGCACGCCTTGTGGGAGGAGTGGTCCCGCCCCCTCGTCGGATTTTCATTGTCTGGAAATGGCGGAATGAAAAGGACTTTTTTTCCCATCAGAATTTTTTCAGAAGCTGTTAGAGACTGGCACCTGGAAACCATTCGAAAAATTTATCTGGCTTTCGGTGAAAATTTTACGGGCTTCACAGAGAATAAGGACTTTTACTACAGCTTTAAGGACCCGGTCATCGCGCCGCGGTCCGAGCTGCGACATCACGGCACAAACAAATGGATCATTTCTAAGCTGATGGCTCTGTGGATACGAGACCGTCGTGTACTCTTTCTCTGGTTATCACAAGAGCTGGACATCAGCCATTTTCCAGCAGATTTCACTTTTAACAAGAGATTTTGTCATGGAAAGCCGCGCAGAGGCTTCGCGCGTCACGACCGATTCGCTGATGAAGCGAGACAAAGGAACACCTCTGTTTCGGAGTGTTAGAGGACAAGTTGGGACATGTCCAGCTCTCCACAATTTCTCTTATACTCACTCGACTGGTAAGCACTTAATGCCGAGATAGGCATGTCCAAACTTGTTCTCTGACACTCCGAAATGGAGGTGTTCCTTTGTCTCGCTTCATCAGCGAATCGGTCATGACATGCGAAGCCTCCGTGCGGCTTTCCATGACAAAATCTCTTGTTAAAAGTGAAATCTGCCAGAAAATGGCTGATGTCCAGCTCTTGTGATAACCAGAGAAAGAGCACACGACGGTCTCGTATCCACAGAGCCATCCGTTTAGAAATGATCCAGTGGTTTGTGCCTCATCGTCACAGCTCGGAGCGTGGCGCACCGAGCGTCATTAAAGCTGTCCTTAAAGCTGTAGTAAAAGTCCTTATTCTCTGTGAAGCCCTTAAAATTTTCACCGAAAGCCAGATACATTTTTCGAATGGTTTCCAGGTGCCAGTCTCTAACAGCTTCTGAAAAAATTCTTATGGAAAAAAAGTCCTTTTCATTCCGCCATTTCCAGACAATGAAAATCCGACGAGGGGGCGGGACCACTCCTTCCACAAGGCGTGCTCACAGGCGAATGATGTCACCGACAGGCGTGGAAAAACTCACATGCGCACAAGGGTTCAAGCATGTCTGACGTAAAAACATATGAATGAAATCCATATAGTTTTTGAAAAAATAAAAAAGACCGTTACTTTATTGACAGACCTCGTAAACTGTCTGGGCTGAGGTTCCAGGGCGAACAGACTTTGGACTTCCACAGACACTGAACCACCTTTCAATGGCTTTCAGTAACAATAAATGGATAGTTTTGTAGGATAAAAGCTGACGATTACCTCAGGGTATGACCACTCTGGAGAGAAGTCGGTGATGGAGGCGAGGCGTGATGAAGAGGTCAGGGGTTGAGGAAATGGGAGGAAGGAGGAGGACGGCGAGGGCTGGGGGGGCACCACATAGCGGACCCCCGAGGGGAAGACAGCAGGGTTTAGCCCCGAGATGGACACAGCAGGGTGAGCAGCGACAGGGCTGGACTCCTCGGTGATGAGGTCAGAGATAAGGTCATGAAACTGACTGTCAAAGGAGATGTACAGCTCCTCCTCTGCATGCTGACAAGGCTCTGCCTCTGCCTCCACCTGAGTATCCATGCAGGTGTCCTCTGGGTCATTGCTCTGCTTGGTCTCCTCCTTCACCTGGACTGAGCTGTTGCAGAGGTTTGTACATCCTGATGTGGGGTCATGGCCCGCCTGCTGCAGCACCATGGCCTCATTGGACAGCTGGACAGAGGGTGGGGCTTTGGGTCCAGATAGGTGATTGTAGTGGTGCTGTGGCTCAGCTTGCCACTGCGTCTGATTGGGGGTCTGAATCTCACCAGATTGGCTCCCTGTGTCTTGGCAAACCAACAGCAGAGAGTCAGGATGACTTTCCGTCTGTTTCTGTGGCGATGAGCTGTTGGTGCTGTTGTGATCCGTCTAAATGACCAAAAAGAAAAACAGGCAAAAGACATAAAGCAGCTCAATACATCAGAACTCGAAGCACTGATTCATGTTTGCCTGTATGAATATTTAAAAGCTTTGAAGCGCCGCGTTAATGCGAGCGCCTTCCCACCTGCAGCAGAGCCAGCTTAGTGGGAGGAGCACTGCCCTCATCATCGTCTCTCTGCTCCACCTCCTCCTCAGCCTTCAGGACGTCCTGTGACTCCCCCAGAGCACCCAGATCAAGGCACAAGGAGAGGAGGGGCGGGGCCGCAGAGGTGGTGGGAGACAGCGACAGGGTGGGTAGGAGAGAGGACACAGGCGGGGCAACGTCTCTGCGGTCTGTCTCAGAGGACGAGGAGGAAGACAGTGAGGACAAAGGAGAGACAGAAGAAGGAGGAGTAGGATTGGGGGAAAGGGTGAGAGCAAGAGACGGGGGAGAGAGAGGGGACGACGAGCAGAAAACAGGCACAGGGGTGGAACAGGAGGGAGGAGGTGGGCCGCCATATGTTTGGCCCTGCTTGGGGGAGTTGAGGAAGGAGTCTGGATCAAAAGCTGGGGGAGGGGATGGGGAAGACGAGGGCAATGAAGAGGAGGAGGAAGGAGATGGAGGGGAAGCTGCAGCAGAAGGAGGAGGAGGGGAGTGCAGGCGCACAGTCGAAGATGTGCTGGAAGAGGAGGAAGAGGATGGCGTGAGGAGTAGACCTCCTATGACAGGGGTGGGAAGAAGGGTGAGGGACAAGGTCCTCACCCCTGACGCTTGGACAGGAGCAGAGAGGGAGGTGGGACCAGGTGAGGAGGAGGAGGACGGCGGTGAAGGGGAAGCTGGCTTGCTGACAGGAGGTGGAAGGGTGGGGGAGAGCAGCAACTGGCCGGAACAAGTGAGGGACAGGCTCCTCCTCTCCTCCCCTCCAGACACGCCTCCCCCTCCCCCCTCTCCTCCCACTGTTCCTCCTGGTATTGCAGTGGCTGTTGCCATAACGATCACTGCATTCTGGGAGAGTGCTACCGTCGTCATGTTGCCCTGTGAGTCACCGTAGAAACCTTTGCCATGGTTTCCCATGACGATGGAGGGTTTGTGGGGCTGAGAGGGAGACGAGGTGGAGCTACAAATCAAAAACATGGCAGCCATCAGTCAGCCATCAGAGCTGCAGCAGAACAGCAGCGAACTGTGTGGTTGACTTACGTGGAAGAAGGGGAGGAAGACGAGGCGGGGCTGAGGGGGGGTAGTTTGGCCTCTCCTTTGCCTGTGTCCCCCGACTCAGTAGACAGCGGCGACGGAGATGGTCTGTCAGAAATGGGAGGGAGTTTGGGGGAGATGATGCGATGCTTGGTGCTGTTACAGCGATGAGGAATGTTCACTCCTGAAGACACTAAAAAGACGAGTGTGTACAGATTAGTATGCTGAACCTGTCTCTTCAATCAGTTAACATTCCGATAATAAAGACCGACGAACCGACAACAAGACTAAGGCAACGGCACGATAATAAAGAGAAACAAACCGACAACAAGACTAAGGCAACGGCACGATAATAAAGACCGGCAAACCGACAACAAGAGTAAGGCAACGACATGATAATAAAGACCGACGAACCGAAAACAAAAGTAAGGCAACGACACGATAATAAAGACAGACGAACCGACAACAAGAGTAAGGCAACGACACGATAATAAAGACCGACGAACCGACAACAAGAGTAAGGCAACGACACGATAATAAAGACCGACGAACCGACAACAAGAGTAAGGCAACGACACGATAATAAAGAGCGACGAACCGACAACAAGACTAAGGCAACGACACGATAATAAAGAGAGACGAACCGACAACAAGACTAAGGCAACGACACAATAATAAAGAGAGACGAACCGACAACAAGACTAAGGCAACGACATGATAATAAAGACCAACGAACCGACAACAAGACTAAAGGGCCTTTCACATTGAACGCTTCATAAGCTTCAGGCAACATCTACCAACGCTTCAACGCGTCTGACGCGTGACGTCACACGCTTCGCTTTGGAAGCGGCAAGGGAGCAGAGATTGCTACGTCACACTCTGGCTGTTTCCACAATCTGAAAAAAGTTCAACAATCGCCATCTTGAATTTGCGTCGCCTGAACCACAAAAAAGCTTTAAAAACAGCAGTAGAATGATTCTCCCATCGCACTGCTGGGAGAAGCTTTTTATCAGCTACTTTTCAGAGTGACACTGACTGAGGGAAGACTGACAACTTGGTGGGATATCGATCGAACCGCGACAGCAGGCCGACCCGCAAGAAGAAGCCGGAATATGGGGCATCATCCCTGGGCTAGAGCCAGGCAGGCAGCCGGGGTGATGAAATCTCCCACTTTTTGGATATATGCGAAGTCCCAGTCTGACCAATGGAGTTTAGTTCTGCAGCTTTATCGAGGTGAGAATAATATAAAAATAAAACGTGATGTTTACTGAACTATTGTGAAGGTTTATTGATTGGCTAACGTTAACTTAGCCTTTTAGCACAGTTGATCTGAGTGAACGCTTTAATTTGTAAATGGTTCAGTCTTTTATTTTTACCAAATAAAGCTACAGCTTTTTTCAGAGACCACAAAAGCTCAACTTTAAATAACTTTTTTTTTGGGGGGGGGGGGGGGGGGGGGGGCATTTTGTCATCAGTCCTAACTTTCCATTTTTTAGCGATCCTCATTAAATGGTGCTTCCAAAGCAGAGTGTCCTGGTCAAGTCTCCGGTGACTGACAGTCAAAGACCCGACTGACGTGTGATGACAGAGGGTCTGCTTTACCTTGGGCAGCGTTGCAGAGACAGGCATGGGTGCGGGGCTGTGGTTTGGTTCTCTGTCGGTCCAAGATGTGCTGGACCAACTCTTCAATACTGAAATCCCCTGAACCCACCGAACACTTCAAGCTGTGAACTGAGACAAGAACCAGAGAGTCACAGTCAGAGAAACATGATGTTCTCAGGATGATGGCGAGTGTTTTACATTTCCCACTAATCCTTGCTGCAGTCAACAACTCTGGAGCCTCAAGTATTCCACTTTACATTTGTCACCACTTAGGGCGGGGCAACACAGAGGAAACAAAGTTCTTCCTTACATTGACCGATGCATATTTATCACAAATATTCTTTAATTGTACTGCCATTTTGAAGACTATTCTGATATCAATTGAAATCAATACTGAAATAGTCCAGACCACATCAAAAACAAATGGAAAAAGCTTATGGTGACATTTAATTGCTACACGATATGCAAATGTTTTGTCACCCCCAATGACAGGGTTGTTTTTGTAAGTTCTTACACATAGGCATCAGCTGGTTGAGCAGGTCATCTCGGTTCCACCTCATGGTGTCATGGCGATCGGTCACCGTACACAGCAGTGGACTGCATTTCCCAGAATCCTCCAGAGATGGCACATTGAGATAGTGCACAAGCACAATGTCTGGGTTCTGTATTGACACACATCTTATTGTAGTCCAGAAGAATCTTGTGGAAGGTGTGTTTGCATGTGAATTGTGTGTTCACCTGCAGCAGCCAATAGCATCGTCTGTGGAATGTTGGCATGATGGAGGAATGGACATAGCAGCCGTAAAGACACTGTGTGGAACCAGAGCAACACAATCACAACTTCCTCAAAATACTTCATGTGATTTCCAGAAAATTTCTTTCTTCCAAGGCAAAAAATAAATCAGCTAGGCCAAACTGAACAAGAGACAGGTCAATGTAAAGACAACTGACTCGAACCGCTAACTCTCTATTTTTTTTTTTAAAGGGTGACCATGTGAACGAGTGAGCAGCTGCTTTCAGAGTGATTCCTGTGTTCTGTAGAAGATTATAATTTAACACAGACCTCCATGCCCTGGACCTTCAGCTTCATGTGGTCCTCTCTCGTCGTTTTTCCATCTTTTCGTTTCTTCCAGCAGTATCCATCCTTTCTGTACTTCACCTTCTTCCTGTTGTAGAGGATGATGCTGCCATTCTTCGGTCTGCACAATCACAGTTTATGTAAATGATAAAAAAAAGCAGAAGTGAAACTGCAGTCTTCAATCCAGTTACAGTGGGTTGCTCCAAATAATTACATCCACTGTGGATTCATATTTTCATTCCCAGCTCATAAACGTACAGTAAAAACACAATATCACCCAACTGAGGCTGAAACACGTGGTGCTTATGAAGCGCCTTGAAATCAGTGGTTTCATACAGTGCATTCAGAAAGTATTCACAGCACTTCACTTTTTCCACATTTTGTTATGTTACAGCCTTATTTCAAAATTCTACTCACAACACCCCACACTGACAACATGAAAGTTTTTTTTTTTTTCAAAATGTATTAAAAACTAATAAATCATGTGTCCATAGTCTCTGTTCAATACTTTGTTGATGCACCTTTGGCAGAAATTACAGCCTCTAGTTTTGTTGAATATGATGCCACACGCGTGGTCCACCTATCTTTGGGCAGTTTGGTCCATTCCTCTTTGCAGCACCTCTCAAGCTCCATCAGGTTGGATGGGGAGCGTCAGTGCACAGACATTTTCAGATCTCTCCAGAGATGTTCAATCAGATTCAGGTCTGGGCTCTGGCTGGGCCACTCAAGGACATTCACAGAGTTGTCCTGAAGACACTCCTTTGATATCTTGGTTGTGTGTTTAGGGTCATTGTCCTGCTGAAAGATGAACCGTCGCCCCAGTCTGAGGTCCAGAGTGCTCTGGAGCAGGTTTTCATCCAGGATGTCTCTGTACATTGCTGCATTCATCTTTCCCTCAATCCTGACTAGTCTCAGAGTTCCTGCTGCTGAAAAACATCCCCACAGCATGATGCTGCCACCACCATGCTTCACTGTCGGGATGGTGCCTGGTTTCCTCCAAGCATGACGCCAAAGAGTTCAGTCTTTGTCTTATTAGACCAGAGAATTTTGTTTCTCCTGGTCTGAGAGTCCTTCAGGTGTCTTTTGTCAAACTCCAGGTGGGCTGCCATGTGCCTTTTACTAAGGAGTGGCTTCTGTCTGGACACACTACCATACAGGCCTGATTGGTGGATTGCTGAAGACATGGTTGTCCTTCTGGAAGGTTCTCTCTCCACAGAGGAATGCTGGAGCTCTGACAGAGTGACCATCAGGTTCTTGGTCACCTCCCTGACTAAGGCCCTTCTCCCCTGATCTCTCAGTTTAGATGGCAGTCAGCTCTAGGAAGAGTCCTGGTGGATCTGAAATTCTTCCATTTACAGATGATGGAGGTCACTGTGCTCATTGGGACCTTCAAAGCAGCAGAAATGTTTCTGTACCCTTCCCCAGATTTGTGCCTCCAGACAATCCTGTCTCAGAGGTCTACAGACAATTCCTTTGACTTCATGGTTGGTTTGTGCTCTGACTGTCAACTGTGGGACCTTATATGTAGACAGGTGTGTGTCTTTCCAAATCATGTCCAATCAACTGAATTTACCCCAGATGGAATCCAATTGAACTGTAGAAACATCTCAAGGATGATCAGTGGAAACAGGAGGCACCTGAGCTCAATTTTGAGCTTCATGATAAAGACTGTGAATACTTATTCACAGTCTTTATCATGGGGGGAGGTGATGGTCTAGTGGTTAAGGTGTTGGGCTTGAGACCAGAAGACCCTCGGTTCAAATCCCCACCTGACTGGAAAATCACTAAGGGCCCTTGGGCAAGGACCTTAATCCCCTATTGCTCCTGGTGTGTAGTGAGCGCCTTGTATGGCAGCACCCTGACATTGGGGTGAATGTGAGGCATTATTGTAAAGCGCTTTGAGTGTCTGATGCAGATGGAAAAGCGCTATATAAATGCAGTCCATTTACCATTTATTTACTTATGGACAAGTGATTTCTTAGTCTTTTTATTTTTAATAAATTTGCAAAAATGTCATAAAACTTTTTTCACATCATCATTATTGGGTATTGTGTGTAGAATTTTGAGGAAAAAATGAATTCCCTCCATTTTAGAATAAGGCTGTAACATAAAATGTGGAAAAAGTGAAGCGCTGTGGACATGTTCCGGATGTACTGTATACAACTGCATTTCCTGAATGGTCACTGTTGCCCTAGTCTCCAACGCTGGGGCTGAGTGCAAGTCCCAAGATGAAATCAAATACCTGATGGCATAAATGTCATATATGCGGGGTGTCCTCTGGACAGTGACATAAGGACCACAGGGAAAGGCAAAGCCACTGAATAAATCAGGATTCTCCTCTACTTTTGGCTTGGCGTTTGCGAAAACAACAGCTGTAAAAGACACCATGTGGTTGGTTATGTACCTACCTGGTTTTCAGGGTGCAGGAGAGCCACTCATCATGTCTGTCAAATGTTATCAGGTACGAGGCAATCTCCTGCAGAAACACAGAGTGATTTCCTTTGGACTCATGCAAGTCCTCACCACAGCCACAAAACACCAGCTAATGATGCGATAACTGGAAATCACTTCATTACAGGTTAAAATGACCTGACCAGAATTACGAGGTCTATTAGAAAAGAAACCGACAGTTTTATTTTTAAAAAAACTATATGGATTTGAATCACGTGTGATTACATCAGCCAAGCTTGAACCCTCGTGCGCATGCGTGAGTTTTTTCACACCTGTCTGTGACGTCATTCGCCTGTGAGCACGCCTTGTGGAAGGAGTGGTCCAGCCCCCTCGTTGGAATTCCTTTGTCTGAGAAATTGCTGAGAGACTGGCGCTGTGCTTGATCAAAATTTTTTCAAGAACTGTGAGGCACATCCGAGTGGAGACCATTCGAGAAATTCAGCTGGTTTTCGGTGTAAATTTTAACGGCTGATGAGAGATTTTGGATTGTTTCTATCGCTGTAAGGACTTCCCACGGAGTGGGACGTCGCGCAGCGCTCCAAGGCGATGTTGTCATCCTGTTTCAAGCTGAAAACCTCCAAATTTAAGCCTCTGTTGACCCAGGACGTCGTGAGAGAACAGAGAACTTTCAGAAGAGGTCGGAATCAGCAGTTTATCCGGACATTCCACTGTTAAAGGAGATTTTTTTAATGAAAGACGTGCAGACGGATTGGCGCGTCGGCTCGCAGCCCGCGCGGCGCGCCCGCCACAGGAAAAACACCTCCGTGTTGATAACCATTTGTAAAATGCAGGCAGCTTTTGGTGGCTTTCAGTTGAGTGAGTATCTGAGAAATTGTTTAACAGCAGGGCATGTTCCAACTTGTCCTTAAGTCTTCCACCGGAGGTGTTTATCCTGTGGCGGGCACGCCGACGTGCCAATCCGTCCGCACGTCTTTCATTTAAAAAAATCTCCTTTAACAGTGGAATGTCCGGATAAACTGCTGATTCCGACCTCTTCTGAAAGTTCTCTGTTCTCTCAACGTCCTGGGTCAACAGAGGCTTAAATTTGGAGGTTTTCAGCTTGAAACAGGATGACAACATCGCCTCAGAGCACTGCGCGACGTGCTGCCCTGTGGGAAGTCCTTACAGTGATACAAACAATCCAAAATCTCTCATCAGCCGTTAAAATTTTCACCGAAAACCAGCCGAATTTATCGAATGGTGTCCACTCGGATGTGCCTCACTGTTCTTGAAAAAATTTTGATCAAGCACAGCGCCAGTCTCTCAGCAACTTCTCAGACAATGAAAATCCGATGAGGGGGCTGGACCACTCCTTCCACAAGGCGTGCTCACAGGCGAATGACGTCACCGACAGGCGTGAAAAAACTCTTGCATGCCCACGAGGGTTCAAGCTTGGCTGATATAATCACACGTGATTCAAATCCATATGGTTTTTTAAAAAAATAATAAGGTCGGATACTTTTCTCACAGACCTCGTAAACCTGTGCTGTCTGTCAGACTGTTTTAGTTTTTTTAATATCATCTTAAAAACCCTTTGAGTCTCCTTCAAGAGCAGAGCAGAGCAGATATCTCTGTGAGACAGGATTTCGATATCCAGGGTTGGATTCCAGGTCTGGGCTTGACAATACCCGACTGTGTGTGCGGACACGAGCAACGCGTTTTGGATGTAATATTTAACAATGAGCCGTGGTCTGATTGTGTACGCTCACCTCGTTAGTGTTCCATCTCAGGCGCTCGTTTGGAAGAGTGGATGAACGAGGGAGACACTCCAGAAGCTTGTTAGGAAGAAAGACCTTCCTCTGTCCCTTATTCTCAGCAGAGAGACACAGAGCCACACCATCATCTGTGAATACAGCCAAAAGCAAAAAAACTAAACCCACACACACGTTAATGTAAAAAATAATCCCATTTACACTTCACTGCATTCCGCGTTCACCTCCCACTCTGAATTACAGTGAATTTCTGCCATTGTGTTCATGCTTCACAGCTGAACAATAAGTTGGTTGCAAAACTTAAGCATTTGGTACAAAGTGAACCGGTCATCACAACACCACCTGTTAACTAACAAAGCAGATGTTAGTGTGTGACCTTTGACCCATAACCCTCCCTCGCTACACACACATATATGCATGCACGCACGCACGCACGCGCACACACACACACGTGCGTACGTACTTCTTAAACCTACTTTTTTCTCCTTTATTTTATTATAATGCACTCAATTTTTCCTTTATAAATGAACACACATTCATGGTGCCACCTCAGGTTCTCGAACCCAGTCTTAAAGACAGAGCATTAAATTGGTCCTGAAGTGGATTGTGTGGCTTGCTCTCTCTGACACTCTCAGAAAGGATGCAAACACTGCTTTGATCACACTTTTCACTTTCTGTCTATGTGGATTCTTCTGGTTTCACTGTTCCTAGGAGACAAGAACACCTCCAGACACAACTGTTAAAGTTAGCAAAAATACCCCCCCTTAATGTCTTGTGTTGTTCCCACAGCAACCTCTCCAAAACAATGGCAAGCTCAGAGCAAGATGTCTGTAGTTGGGCAAAACACGTCCAACAAGAAACCATGCAGACTGGGTCCTGGAATGTGATGTCTGAGGGCAGGTGGATACCACAGCAACAACCATGAAAAGGATCTACACAACGTGATGTTGCACACTGTGGGGAGATGAGACAGACGGAGGATGGAACAGACCTGTCTCTGTGGAAACCATCTCTGTGCCGCTCATGGTGATGACACAATGCAGGACAGGTCTCACAGGTGACTCGGCTGGCTGCACCACCCTACTGCGCACGTGCACGCACGCACGCACACACACACACACACACACACACACACACAGAAAAACATCAAATAAGCAAAACAAAGTCACGAAACCTGTTCTGACATTTTACATAAATGCAAAAAACTCAAACACACTTGCTGAAGAATATTCCAAGGTTTATGAGTATTTTTAATGCGTTGCCCCTTAGCTCGTCAACATTTAGAACTTGACAGACGTTATACAGTTTAAATTATTTTTCCTGGATTTAAATTTTTTCAAAACTACTATTTCAGTCACTATTTGTACCATATTCATCATATCTGTGACTATAAAAATGTTACGTGTATAACTGCATTATCTAGATTTGTGTTTCAATAGATATTTCATCCACTCTAACATCATAATACAACAGTGTGTGCTGTAGAATTTTTTCCAGCACCCCCCCCCCCCCCAAAAAAAAACAGAAGGCACATTGCCAGGAAAAATATGAGACGTTGAGAAAAAGGTAAATGTGCTCATTATTTATGTAACTTCCACAGTCCTTCAAAGCTTTATCATTGGTGGTAAAAATAAATAAATAAATTATAAGAAAAACACACTCGCTGTTGTTACTGCCTAGTTTGAGCATCACTAACCTCCACACCACCAGCTGCATGGGTGCAAAAAACATACCTGGGAATAAGGAAGAACTGAATGTGCATGTTTATTGCCAGAATCCTCCCAGTTACCACTGATTGACAGATCTCAGGGTGCTTTTTTCTTAAAAGTTCATGTCATGATACCCTGGAAAAGCACATCCACCCAACAGGAGGCTAGGTCAAACGTGGTCCACGGAACACAAATTATTAGCCCTCATTCAGGCACTGCAGAGCAGCTGCTGTCAGACAAACCATCACACAGACCACGATAAGAATCAAAGTTTTTTTCTGACACTTTGCAGTGAACATCACACCTGTCTGGTACAAAACAGGAGTTATTGAGGAGATTTAACAGCACCAATGGATTGTGCAAACGGGAAGTGGTTCATGAAAAAATAAAATGTGCGCCATGCAAGACAATATTTGGAGGTGGAGGGCCTGACTTTTGTTGTGTTGACAGGAATCAAAATACGTGGAGTAGATGTCAGATTCTGATGCCTGAAGCTCACTCACACATCTTCAACGGCTTATCTGAGATCGGGTCACGGGGGCCAACAGCTCTAGCAGGGGACCCCAGACTTCCCTCTCCTGTGCCACATTGACCACCTCTGACTGGGGGATCCCGAGGCGTTCCCAGGACTAGGTGGAGACATAATCTCTCCACCTAGTCCTGGGTCTTCCCCGGGGTTTCCTCCCAGAGGCCTGAAGCCTTCCAAGGAAATCTCTGACTGCTAACTTGAATTAAAGCAGAAAGCAGCGGGACTTTTGAATGACCAGTTTCAGTGGGGTGATCGTCTGCTTTTACTACACGAACAAATACAATAATAAAACATTCAGAACATGCAGTGATCAGCTAAGCAATCACACACAGTCCAGGAGGTGGCGCACCCAGATCAAACCACACCAGTAAATCAGTGATTTGACTTAGGTCAGATCAGTACATTACACAGTTCTTACCAAAAACCTGGTCCATGTCTAAACTTCACAAAATGCTGCAAATGTTTCAATGTTATCTCATTTTGAAACGTTTGGCTGGAAGTACATACAATGATTCATGTTTGGCACATTTGCTTCTCTGTGTCTTTCAGCACTTACAGAATATTAAGCCGATATTCCCCCTCACTGCCACTCATCTGATTTTGGTCGATTAGCATCAAATAATATAGACAAACCTGGAAATGGGTGCATGTCTCATTTTTACACATCAGAGGACTTTCAGGATTCCACTGAATGTCTGCGAGTACACAGAGGAGGTGCAGGAGAATACGCTTTAGATGAATTCATGTCATCATATATGAACCTTCTTTAACTCTGCTTGCTGAGATTAATGAGTTCATGTAATGTCAGATCACCACCCATTAGTCAGCAGCTCTGCTGTTCATTGGACATTTGTTTTGAGTGCTGGACTTATGGTTCTGGTCCACTGCACTTTAAACTGGGTGCATTTAGCCACAAGTCACCTCAGATCAGGTTCTATTAATCCCAGGTTACTTTATAACCAGGTGCCCTTTTTTTTTAAAGAAGTTAATGCATGCTTGTCCTACAGGGTGCTTTCGGTTCAGGCACAAGCTTTGACATTTGTGTCATTTGGTCGTTGTGGAAGAACAATCATCTGATAAATTACCCTAACAGACTAAGATCCTGCACTCCACCCAGCCAGCACATATCACAGGTAAATCAGAGTTCAGGACCCCTGCAGCCATGGACACACCCATGTTTCACCTGGCCATGGCGGACAGATGTTACTCAGGAGACGGTGATAAACTGGCCGTTGCCATGCAGGACTCTGGAAGGCTCCCAGTCCTGACACGGGCCATTGGTTTCCCTCACCATCTAAATCAGGTGTGGGCAACTTGTTCCAGAAAGGGCCAAGAGGGTGCAGGTTTTCTTTACAGCCACTGATTGATTAATTAATTAACTGATTCCATCTGCTCAAAGTGATATTAATTAGTGAAATCACTTGGTGGAGTCAGTGGCTGCAAAGAAAACCTGCACCCTCTTGGCCCTTTCTGGAACAAGTTGCCCACACGCCTGGTGTAACTGCTCCATGTGTACAGGACAGATTTGTGTGCGGGTGTCACTGCTGACAACCATTATGAGGATGTTAACACTAAGAGTCACGTGACTGCAGCCAGTTTTACCAAATGTACTGACTTGTGTTCCAGACTTTTGGATACGGATGTAATAATTCTATAATGTTTATGTTCCGCAGATGCTTACATATCTTAAATCCTGCGTACAGCGAGAAAAGGCTGACGCTCGAGTCCCGGAGGCCGCGCATAGACCGGGAGCTTGCGGAGCTGCTGTGACGGTGTCCCGGTGCTCCTCCCACGGCTACAGCCTCTAGACTCCTCCCAGTCAGACAGTACGTTAACTCTAAAGCCACCGCTACTCTTCGGTGCCACAGTTAAAGACGACATTTCTTGCATCGGAGACCATCTCCTCCGATAACTGAAAGTTTATTAACAGCGGGACTTAGCCGCTCGGCTAACCGGGGACAGCTAGCAGAAGCTAACTCCAGATACACAACCAGCGGCGATTAAAAGGCTTTAATAGAAGAGCAGCGAAGCTTTACTTCGGGCTTCAAACAGCCCGCACGGAGACAGCAGAGAAGATAAGAATGGAAAATAAAAGCAGCGCGTTTATGAGGTGACCAGACGGCAGCTTTACCTTCCGCCTTCAGCCCGGCTGCCATCTTCTCTCTGTGACGTCACGGCGTCCGCAGCGGGAATAAATAACAACAATAATGTTTAAGGCTTTTTCTGGGTCAATTTCTTTCCTCTTACGTCACCCCCCTGCTATTGTCATTACATTAAGCTTTGATATTCCATGTTTGAGTGAGTAAATGTGTTATATTCTGGTTTCTTTATGATCTGTTGGTTGAAGACACACTGAGTCTGACTAATGTCACCAACACTAATACACTTTATCACCAACACTAATACACTTTATCACCAACACTAATACACTTTATCACCAACACTTTATCACCAACACTAATACACTTTATCACCAACACTAATACACTTTATCACCAACACTTTATCACCAACACTAATACACTTTATCACCAACACTAATACACTTTATCACCAACACTTTATCACCAACACTAATACACTTTATCACCAACACTAATACACTTTATCACCAACACTAATACACTTTATCACCAACACTAATACACTTTATCACAACACTAATACACTTTATCACCAACACTAATACACTTTATCACCAACACTAATACACTTTATCACAACACTAATACACTTTATCACCAACACTAATACACTTTATCACCAACACTAATACACTTTATCACCAACACTTTATCACCAACACTAATACACTTTATCACCAACACTAATACACTTTATCACCAACACTTTATCACCAACACTTTATCACCAACACTAATACACTTTATCACCAACACTTTATCACCAACACTAATACACTTTATCACCAACACTTTATCACCAACACTAATACACTTTATCACCAACACTTTATCACCAACACTAATACACTTATCACCAACACTAATACACTTTATCACCAACACTTTATCACCAACACTAATACACTTTATCACCAACACTAATACACTTTATCACCAACACTTTATCACCAACACTAATACACTTTATCACCAACACTTTATCACCAACACTAATACACTTTATCACCAACACTTTATCACCAACACTAATACACTTTATCACCAACACTTTATCACCAACACTAATACACTTTATCACCAACACTAATACACTTTATCACCAACACTAATACACTTTATCACCAACACTTTATCACCAACACTAATACACTTTATCACCAACACTAATACACTTTATCACCAACACTAATACACTTTATCACCAACACTTTATCACCAACACTAATACACTTTATCACCAACACTAATACACTTTATCACCAACACTTTATCACCAACACTAATACACTTTATCACCAACACTAATACACTTTATCACCAACACTTTATCACCAACACTTTATCACCAACACTAATACACTTTATCACCAACACTTTATCACCAACACTAATACACTTTATCACCAACACTAATACACTTTATCACCAACACTAATACACTTTATCACCAACACTTTATCACCAACACTAATACACTTTATCACCAACACTAATACACTTTGTCACCAACACTTTATCACCAACACTAATACACTTTATCACCAACACTAATACACTTTATCACCAACACTTTATCACCAACACTAATACACTTTATCACCAACACTTTATCACCAACACTTTATCACCAACACTAATACACTTTATCACCAACACTAATACACTTTATCACCAACACTTTATCACCAACACTAATACACTTTATCACCAACACTTTATCACCAACACTAATACACTTTATCACCAACACTTTATCACCAACACTAATACACTTTATCACCAACACTAATACACTTTATCACCAACACTAATACACTTTATCACCAACACTTTATCACCAACACTAATACACTTTATCACCAACACTTTATCACCAACACTAATACACTTTATCACCAACACTAATACACTTTATCACCAACACTTTATCACCAACACTAATACACTTTATCACCAACACTAATACACTTTATCACCAACACTTTATCACCAACACTAATACACTTTATCACCAACACTTTATCACCAACACTAATACACTTTATCACCAACACTTTATCACCAACACTAATACACTTTATCACCAACACTTTATCACCAACACTAATACACTTTATCACCAACACTAATACACTTTATCACCAACACTAATACACTTTATCACCAACACTTTATCACCAACACTAATACACTTTATCACCAACACTAATACACTTTATCACCAACACTTTATCACCAACACTAATACACTTTATCACCAACACTAATACACTTTATCACAACACTAATACACTTTATCACCAACACTTTATCACCAACACTAATACACTTTATCACCAACACTAATACACTTTATCACCAACACTTTATCACCAACACTAATACACTTTATCACCAACACTTTATCACCAACACTAATACACTTTATCACCAACACTTTATCACCAACACTAATACACTTTATCACCAACACTTTATCACCAACACTTTTACACTTTATCACCAACACTTTTACACTTTATCACCAACACTTTTACACTTTATCTCCAACACTTTATCACCAACACTAATACACTTTATCACCAACACTAATACACTTTATCACCAACACTTTATCACCAACACTAATACACTTTATCACCAACACTTTATCACCAACACTAATACACTTTATCACCAACACTAATACACTTTATCACCAACACTTTATCACCAACACTAATACACTTTATCACCAACACTTTATCACCAACACTAATACACTTTATCACCAACACTTTATCACCAACACTAATACACTTTATCACCAACACTAATACACTTTATCACCAACACTTTATCACCAACACTAATACACTTTATCACCAACACTAATACACTTTATCACCAACACTTTATCACCAACACTAATACACTTTATCACCAACACTTTATCACCAACACTAATACACTTTATCACCAACACTAATACACTTTATCACCAACACTTTATCACCAACACTAATACACTTTATCACCAACACTAATACACTTTATCACCAACACTTTATCACCAACACTTTATCACCAACACTAATACACTTTATCACCAACACTAATACACTTTATCACCAACACTTTATCACCAACACTAATACACTTTATCACCAACACTTTATCACCAACACTAATACACTTTACCACCAACACTAATACACTTTATCACCAACACTTTATCACCAACACTAATACACTTTATCACCAACACTAATACACTTTATCACCAACACTTTATCACCAACACTAATACACTATCACCAACACTAATACACTTTATCACCAACACTTTATCACCAACACTAATACACTTTATCACCAACACTAATACACTTTATCACCAACACTAATACACTTTGTCACCAACACTTTATCACCAACACTAATACACTTTATCACCAACACTAATACACTTTATCACCAACACTTTTACACTTTATCACCAACACTAATACACTTTGTCACCAACACTAATACACTTTGTCACCAACACTTTTACACTTTATCACCAACACTAATACACTTTGTCACCAACACTTTTACACTTTATCACCAACACTAATACACTTTGTCACCAACACTTTAACACCAACACTAATACACTTTATCACCAACACTAATACACTTTATCACCAACACTTTAACACCAACACTAATACACTTTATCACCAACACTAATACACTTTATCACCAATGCTTTATCACCAGCACTAATACACTTTATCACCAACACTAATACACTTTATCACCAACACTTTCTCACCAACACTAATACACGTTATCACCAACACTAATACACTTTATCAGCAACACGTTATCACCAACACTAATACACTTTATCAGCAACATTTTATCACCAACACTAATACACTTTATCACCAACACTAATACACTTTATCACCAACACTTTATCACCAACACTAATACACTTTATCAGCAACACTTTATCAGCAACACTTTATCACCAACACTAATACACTTTATCACCAACACTAATACACGTTATCACTAATACACTTTATCACCAACACTAATACACTTTATCACCAACACTAATACACGTTATCACTAATACACTTTATCACCAACACTTTATCACCAACACTAATACACTTTATCACCAACACTTTATCACCAACACTTTTACACTTTATCACCAACACTTTTACACTTTATCACCAACACTTACACCCTGAGGCTGAACTGGGAAATGCAGAGTGCAACAGTATAACTGAGGTTCTTTTAGAGGATGCTCCTGTATATGACTGTATGTATTGCAAACATACAAACCGTGTGGAGTCACATTACCATATGATGATATTATCAAGTGCCTTCAAAATGTTGGGAGTCGGGTCTTCAAAAATGTCGGGAACCAGAGTAGATTTAATACATCAGGATGGAAGGAACATGTGGCCCACTGATATTAGAGAAGCTTGGTTCGGTGCAGGCAAACCAAGACAGGGCCTATAACCTTTAACCTCCACAAAAACAGCCAGAGCGAGATGTAAGTATGCCATAAGGTTTATAAAAAAATAATGAGAACATTATGTAGAAAGAGTCACTGGCCAAAAACCTTTCCAACGTGGATGTAAAATCCTTTTGGAAGGAGGTTAAAATAATTCATCAAAGCCACACACCCCTGCCGACCACCATAGATGGAGTGACAGGTGGTGCTGCCATAGCAACAATCTGGAAGAGACTCTTTGACGAACACGATAACTATGATGACAACGTAAACAGCAGATATGAAGAGATCTCTGTGTCTTGGGAGGAGATCGGGACCAACGTGGAAACGAGCAAATGGCAGGATTCGACAAACAGTTTGGTGATAACCACTGTGTACTACACAACCCCAAGAAGAGTGCTGTAATGTCCTTTAGGGCCAGGTATCTGAAAGGGGTGGATCTGCTGGTGTTTAAACAGTGACGTACTGAAGGAAGCAGACTCGATACCTCGGACACAGAATCAGTAATGACCTAAGTGATGACCTTGATACTGTGTGCTCAAGGGAATGTGATCATACACAAATTCCACATCTGTAATTTTGATGTTAAATGAACCTTGTTTCGTTCATACTGCTCTCCTATGTACACAGCTCAACTTTGGTGGAGCTTAAAAAAAAAAAAAAAAAAAATAATCTGTAAAGAATCGGTATGTGCCCAATCATAACATTTTAAATTATTCAAATATGAGAGCACAAGTCCACTCTGCACAGTCTCTGACACCATGGTGTCAGAGACTGATCAGGAAGATAGTATATGGGTTCATGCAGCGTCTCTTGAAACATCTGTGAATCCCATCATATGTTCTTGACACCAGCTTCAAATACAGGATCAGGACCCACTGGTTATGGATGTTAAATACAAACTTCACTGTATAAATCTGTTACTGCCCACATATGGACCTATGTACGAGGGTAGGCTGAAAAGTTCTAAGGCTGACTATGATGCAGTTGTTGAATTGAACAAATTCAGGGTTATTTTTCTACATAGTCTCCCTGTAACTCCACACACTTCTTCCAGCGGTGCTTGTGTGCTTCGATTCCCTTGGCATAGAAGCTTTCATCTTGAGAGTAAAATAGTCCTCAACGACAGCCATCACCTCATCATTGCTCCGATAGTGCTCAGGTTTGGGAACAGATGAAAGTCAGAGGGTGCCAAGTCAGGGGAGTATGGTGGGTGATCTACCAGTTCGAATCCACACTCCTGGATAGTGGCCATGGCCACTGTTGACTTGTGAGCTGGGGCATTGTCTTGATGGAACAGCACCCCTTTCATCAGCTTCCCTGGGTGCTTCTTTTTGATAGCCTCGCGTAACTGTCTCAGTAGGTTAGAATAGTACTGTCCATTTATGGTTTGTCCCTTTTCAAGATAGTCCACGAACACAATGCCCTTGGCATCCCAGAAAACTGAAACCATGACCTTCCCCAATCCCCACAGACAAAACGACCTTGGCCTTCTTGGGAGGTGGTGACCTTGGGTGTTTCCACTGCATTGATTGTTTTTTTTGTCTCTGGTTCGAAGTGGTGAACCCAACACTCATCCTGGGTAAGAAAACGTTCCATGTAATTGGCTGGATCCTCTTCAAATTGCGCCAAGTTTGCCTTCAACATGACTAGCCTGGTGCGTTTCTGATCAGGCGTCAGAAGACGTGGCACCCACCGAGCTGACACCTTTGACATTCCAAGCTCTTCATGCAGAATGTGTTCAATTCTCTCACGGGATATTCCCACAGCATCTGCTAGCTGATTAATTGTCGATCGTCTGTTGTCCATCACCACTTCATGAATAAGGTCAATGTTTTTCTGAGTTGTGGCTGTTGCAGGCCGCCCAGACCTTGGGTCGTCTTCAAGGCTCTCTCTGCCCCTCTTAAATTCAGCTGCCCACTTCTGCACTGTATGGAGGGAGCTTCATCCCCTAATGTAGCAACCATATCCGCATGAATGTCCTTGGGCTTTAACCCCTTCTTATGCAGGTACTTAATCACACCGCGATGCCAGATTTTGTCCATTTTTGCCGTTTCTCCTCTACCACAAACTTTCAAACTTGGCTATGAACCACAAACTACCTCACAACCTGGAAGAAAATAACAGTCATCAAGAGTTGAACTTAATGCATGCCAAGTTTTATTGAAATGGCATTTCTCCTTCTTGATGAGCCTTAGAACTTTTCAGCCTACCCTCGTACATGTATCTATGTACTCATGAGTCTGAAATAAAGTGATTATTATTAAACAAACTAAAAATGAATAAATGTGAACTTGGTAAACTTCATAAAGACATTTATTTACTGCTCTGCACTAACATTTTAGGCTCCTTCTGGAATAAATTTAAATTTATTTCAAAGAGCATAAAATATTAAATTTTTAGCCCAGAAATAAAGTGTATTCAGAGCACTGATGCATTTTCCTTTTTGCACAATTACTGTTACTGCACATCCTTTGGTGTGGTTTACCTTCACAACATGGCACACAAGCATATGAAGAAGCATAGCCTACCTTCACAACATGGCAGACAAGCATGTGAAGAAGCATATCCTACCTTCACAACATGGCAGACAAGCATATGAAGAAGCATAGCCTACCTTCACAACATGGCAGACAAGCATATGAAGAAGCACAGCCTACCTTCACAACATGGCAGATAGACAGTAAGTGCCCTTTAACTTTGGTCAGTGTTGTATTCTGGCACATTACCTGGTGATTTTTGAAATAAATATGTTTTTCACATGATGATAATAAAGCAGTAAAGAACACAAAGCATTTAAAGAAATATATCTGGTTTATTTTTGTAGAAAATTCACAGGGTGTCATCCAGGGGGCAGATCTGAGTCATAATGATGTCATCACGATGTAACAAAGGTCCTTTTTCTTCATGACAGAGTACATGGGCCAAAAACAATGTCAAGTTCACAGTTTGATTTTTCTTTTTTAACATCACTTTGTTCTCACAGTCCAAAACATTTTAATAAATGAAATGTGGACAGTTAAAAAATTCAACTGTTACAGTTTTATTAACAAAAGTCTGATTCTCCTCAAAGTCAAACCATTACAGATGCAAAATAATTTAAAATAAATCAACTCATTACACATTTCCAGGAATTAATCACAATTCAATCTGCCTAGAAATGATCTGAATTCATACACTGAACCAGAAAATTCATGTGAAATCAAAGGTAGAAAAAAAAACATTTCAAATAAATTGATTTTAATTCAACTCAGGAACCGTCTGCCTGAGTAAAAAGACGACGTTACATCTTGTGGCACCGGCCTCGTGTAATTGTACGATGTGCTGAGAAGGTTCCTGTCAACACTCGCTCTTCCTTAATAAAGTTCACTGAGACAGAAACTCTGCCATCATCCCCACAGAACAAATACTGCAGCACTCACTGATCACATCCCTTCACCAAACACTGAAAATTTTCCAGAATTAATCCAAATTCAGATTTATTTATTCTGGCTCAAATACTCTGTTCTGTATAATCCAGGTTTTATTCCAGAGCAACAGGAAATTAATCCAAAAAGTCTGAATTCAGCTGCTGTTTAAATGTTGTTCCTGACATGTTTTAATTCCACTCTGATCACGATTCTGATTTAAATTAAGACTTAAAGTTAATGTCAACTCTTGATCTAAATTCTCAGATGATCCTGAAGGTTTCTGATCAGGACTAAGAATTGTCCAGATTAACGTTTGTGCCACAATCATCAGAATAAACCTGAACCAGCTGATGGCGCCAAGCGTCTGAAAACGCGCTCCGCTCATCTGAAGATAAAGAAATAACAAACGGAAGGACATAAGTTAAAAAAGGAAATGAGTCGGAAACTGTTAACCAGCCATTTAAGATGATCAGATGGCGGGTTACTGTTTAAACGGGTGGACAGCCGTTCTACCAGTCAGACGGGACCAAACCGGTTTCATGCTGTAAACTTGTTGCTCAACCAGTTCAGAAAACAACTTGTCTTTAAATGGGTTTGACGAGGACGTGAAGCTGTTAAATATCTGCAGCGTGACCGCGATGAGTGTCTAAACCGCCAGTGAGACACGCTGACACAACGTCAGGACACAGATTATGTGACCGGCCATTAGTAAGAAACTGCCTAGCGAGCGAGGATAAAGAAAATTAAAAATCAAAGTAAACAAACGGCATAACAGCCCTTTAAGATCATCACCACAGAAGAAGAACCCGCTGGACGCACGCAGTCACAGCAAAGGATGAAGACAAACGGTCTTCAGGACCGTCTCCACAAACCCACAACCACCAATAATCCTTATCTGATCGGCATCACTGGTACCAGCACACACACACACACACACACACACACACACACACACACACACACACACACACACACACTGACATTAAAACTGAGAACTCCACAGGTCACAGCGGGGGAGGGGCATCAGTGCATCCATCAGGTGACCGGCTCTGCTCCGGGGTCAAAGGTCATCACAAGCCCTGCCTGATGCTCTGGATGATCTGGAAAATAGCTGGAACACAGTGGTCAGCTTTAGGTTTCAGATCAGGATGACAAATCAGCGCAAAGACGAGTCAGTGCCACACAGCCCAAGGACCAAACAGTTTCCATAGCAACCCGTCCAGATCCCCATTCAGAAAGCGCTGCGATTTGGCTGCTTCCTGAGAAGTGGTGACAAACTGAAGACCCTGAAGGAATCTTCAAATTTTAAACTGGGTTTGACTTGTTAAAGTAATTCTGCTGATATCATCAAGCTGTTTGGGGTTCAGCCCCGCCCACCTCCCCGTTTCCGAAGCCCCGTTTCCACCAAGTGGTCTGGATGGCACGGGTATTTTGTGCATTTCCACATCCAATTTAGGAACGGGTACCAAAATAACCAGGCGTTACCATACCATGTTTTCAGCACCCTTCAGCTGGCGTGCCAAAAACATGGAGCGGTTATAAAAGGGAGGAGCTAACTGCTGCTGTCCACTGATTGGCTAAACAACTGAAAGCTGCAGTCCTCTTGTGAACAGACTGTTTCAAATATTAAAACCATTCACACACTGAGTAAATATTAAGTCTTAATCTGATTCATTACGTTGTTTCAGGTCATCACAGCCTCATGAAAACTTAGCTACATAAAAACCACATCTGAATAGGGTTGAGTATCAAGAAGCGGTTCTTTTCGTGAATCATTAAGAAATTATTCGATCCACCGACATCAACAGTCTTTTTGCTGAACGATTCCCTTATCGGTCCTTCAGAGCGGCCATTGTTTTTGAGGGTGTTTGTCTGGAAAATGATCATTTCTCTACGTTGATTACAGACTGCAGCGACTCTGTAATCAACCGCTTCTGGGGAGGTGATGGTCTAGTGCAGTGATTCTCAACCGAGGTGTAGGGTGCCGTGATCGATCGTCAGGGGTGCCGTGGGTATTTTTCATATTCGCGATTATTTTTCATATTTGCGATTACCGTGAATTATTTATTTTATCCACAAAGCATAAAACGACTCAGAATCTGACGTCAAACGTGCTGCAGCCTCGCTCTCGTCTTAAGGCGGGACAATAACAAGGAGGCTGACGGCCGATTAAAACAGTGTCGTCTTCTTCAAAAGCCGCGTCTAAAATGCGGAGCTGTCGGTGTGTGTGTCTGTGCCTGTGTGCGCGCGCACGGAGTTAACAGACTGCAGACTGTGAGGGAGGGGGTGGGTGAGGGAGGGGATGGGTGAGGGAGATTCCTGAATGCAGGCGCGACACGTTCAGTTTGCAGCGAGCGCGGAGCAGAGAGAAGATTTTAACCCGAGTGAACGTTAACAAAATGGAAACGTGAAGCTGCCTTTACTTCTCTCTGAACTTTCACTAAAGGTGTGATTCTGCCATTACCGTCCTGTTCACACCATGTGCGCGTCATATGCTGAGTTTATGAGATCATGAGATGAAATAAACAGTCAAATAGCATTAAAAACATATTTAAAAATGAGAATATATGAATGAACTGAGCCACAAAAAAAAAAACAATGTTCAGACGCACAGATCACAAAAAGCAGGTGAGAACTCTGAACTTTAACAGCTGTTACTTTCCAAAGGTATTTATTTGTTCAATATGGGCTTAATGCAGTGTTTAAGCACAAAACGTGACTGATGAGGAGAAACAACTTCAGAAATGCAACAGAAACAACCACAAATCAGAAAAAGTTGGGACTGTATGTAAAATGAAGATAAATATAAAAATGTTGTACTATTCCCAGTTTCTCCACTCACAGAAGCCAAACGTTCTTCCAGAGTTGTGTAATTATACTACGATAGTAGAATATAAAGAAGGGAAAAAAAAGAAAAAAAAATAGACAATATATTCGTCAATTGCAATTATTTGTCTGACAATTAATTGTTTCCAGAAATTCCTAATCGTGACAGCCCTACTTGAGATCAGAGCGCAAAATGCTTGAGGATTTTCGAAATGCGGTGTTTTCTGTATCGATTTTCTATTGTGATAATTGGGTTTTGCGCAAAACCAGAGGTAATAGCATTATATTATTTTGGTTGGTGGTGTGCCGCAGGATTTTGTAAATATAAAAAGGGTGCCGCAGCTCAAAAAACATTGAAAATCACTGGTCTTGTGGTTAAGCTGTTGGGCTTGAGACAAGAGGATCCTTGGTTCAAATCCCAGCCTGACAGGAAAATCACTAAGGGCCCTTGGGCAAGGTCCTTAATCCCCTAGTTGCTCCCGGTGTGTAGTGGGCTCCTTGTATGTCAGCACCCTGTCATCAGGGTGAATATGAGGCATTACTGTAAAGCACTTTGAGTGTCTGATGCAGATGGAAAAGCGCTATAAATGCAGTCCATCTACCATTTTACTCTATTTCTGCAGCACGGCTCCACTTTGAAGCTTGAACTAACGAAGCAGTGCTCCGACCCACTATTCATTGGTTTTCTGCTTCGCTGCTTCTCAGAAGCTTTTCAAGTCTGCTTCTTAACACCTCTCAAAGCCATTTCAAGATGTCAATCATGAGTCACTTTTGTGTACCTTAAAGTCACTAACTGAGACTTGTCTTGTTGCAGGCAAGAAACGAGAATCACCCTCCGTTGCGTTGGCACAGCTCCAAACGCTGCACTGCTCTCTGCCCGAGTCAAGTCAGAGTCCGGCCGGAATTAATACCTTCAAAGGGAATCACCGTTCAAATCAAATGACACCTCTTTCTAAATGTTGTAACACAGACAACAAACTACAATCGACCAAAACTTTTTTCCTCCCAAAATGAGACGTCATGCGTTCTTTATGAATGACACTGATGCTGATGTGCTGCTGGCTGAGCTCAGCTCAGAGGTACAGAGTGACATTCATGATCAAGGACACAGTTACCAATTTCATATTTAAGACTTTAATTACAGACTGTACCCTGGGGACGCCACTCCATGCATCTACAGACTGCTCAAAATCCACAAACAGGACGTGCCACTCAGGCCTATTGTATGTAGCACAGATTCCATCACATACAATTTGGCCAAGCACCTCAAGTGGATTTTGGCTCCTCTCGTGGGTTCAGACCACCATGTGGAGAACACACAAGATTTCGTGAACAAGCTCAAGGACCTGCAGCTGGAGGCAGATGAAACTATGGTGTCATTTGATGTGACATCGTTGTTCACCTGCATCCCCTCCGCTGAGGCCGTCTCAGCTGTGAGGCAGAAACTGCTGGAGGATGTGTCTCTACTTGAAAGGACCAAACTCACTCCAGACCACATCTGCCAACTCTTGGAGATCTGTCTTAACACCACGTATTTCCTGTTTAGGGGGAATTACTACAGGCAGATCCATGGTTGTGCGATGGGGTCTCCGGTATCCCCCATTGTGGCCAATCTGTACATGGAACTAGTGGAGAAGAGACCTTGGTGTCTTTCACGGGCATCTCTCCCAGTCACTGGTTCAGATATGTCGATGACACGGGTTAAAATCAAGCAACAGGAAGTTAAGGACTTTACAGAACAAATCAACTCTGTGGACTCCAATATCAAGTTCACACGTGACGATGCCAGAAACAACCATTTAGCCTTCTTGGACTGTGATGTTACAATTGGAGAGAACAGGCAGCTCCAAAATTCACAAGCGGAATCGATAATGGAATTGATAGATAAAATCTTATCAATACTCATCCCAACTTCTGAAAATACTTTAGTTCCTTGTTGTGGCTGAACAAATGTAGCGTTTTTAAAAAGTTTCTCAGCCTGAACCAGAGAACGCCGTCACTTTGTGCCACAACAACAACATTAACTTATTTTAAAAGGTGAAGAGTCACAGGGCCTCATTCATTCACATGAGTGTTTATCTGACATCAGTCAACTCTTCAGCATTCTGCACGTCATGAAAACAAATTCCATGATCCACCAAGACTAAGATAAAATTAAATTAAAAAATTAAAAAATGTTACTCTGTTTGGCATCTGTGTGGAGGGGTGGAGCCACGATGCATGACAGCATACGCACGCTTGTCAACATCTACATGCTCCGCCTCCCAGACCAAAGGTACTGCTGACAGCAGATGAGTGGAAAGGCAAGCCAAGCCAGACTTAACCGTTCCAAGCCGGATCGCTCAGAGGAAACGAGGCTTCAAAGAAAACCAAACAAAATAATTAAACTCACCTGACCCACAAACCACGAAGACAAAGAGCGCCAGCAGCCACGGACCCACCGGAGACTTATCATCATTCACCGGCCGCTGGAACACAGAGACAGGAGCGGATCAGTGCAACATGCTCCAGGTCCACTCAGACCCCACTGGGACCCTGGGTCAGGACTGGGTAGATCCACCGTCAGAGTGAGACTGGTGATTTTATAAACCCTCATTTATTCATCCTATGAGACACTTCACAGAAAGAACTTTAAAACATAAAAAACAAGAGCAATCAGAGGTTTCTGATGTCAGCCAATCCAGATCGGGATCACCTCCAGAAATTAATCTTGAAGTAAAAAACAAAAAACACATTTGCAAGGATTTTCTCAAGTAAACTGCTGTGTATAAATAAATGAGCAGCTCTGATGTTCCTCAGTTCTCTTGTCTTCTGTGTTTTAATGTCTCCTTTCTTTTGGCTTTAAACTAAAACTGGAACAGAGATTAAAAAAAAACTTGGGTTTTACTTTACAAAATTTGTAAAGGGTACCGATGTTTTGTGGGTTGTACAGTAACAGAACCGGCAGTCCCGATGTTTTGTGTAGCTCTATAGTAACAGAACCGGCGGTACCGATATTTTTTGTAGCTCTATAGTAACAGAACCGGTGGTACCGGGGTGATTCTTAGACTACGGGCACTTTTATGTCCCTTTATCATATTTTATGAAAAAAAGAAAAAAGGGGAAATTTCACACTTCTATAGTTATCTTTACAATGAAAGTGTTTTAAGAAATTTGTCCTAGTAGTCTATGATGACTTTTTCACCTTTTTTCAGTATCATTATATGCAAATATTGCCGTTTTGTGCTTGTCCCACACCCAGACTTATGATCTTCAATGATAAAAATGAATAGTAAACAAACATTTTTTCTAATGTTTTAAAATATCTCTGAATAAAATATCAGTAAAATAATCAAAACATAATTGGGGTATTCAATGTCATACAACTGTTGTGACTTTTTTAAACGAAATGTAGTTGTCCCACACTATTGCCGTAATTTCCACCACAACAATAATGTCCCTTTAAAAAGTTTGTATGAAAGATTGTGTGGGTAGTTTCTATGGAGATAAACAGTAACATCAGCGCACATGTATATAGCGCCAAATCACAACAAACAGTTGCCCCAAGGCGCTTTATATTGTAAGGCAATGGTGTGGTGGAAATTACATTTACAAGGCCAATAGTGCCCATAGTTAAAGAATCACCCACCGATGTTTTGTGTAGCTCTATAGTAACAGAATCAGCAGTACCGATGTTTTGTGTAGCTCTATAGTAACAGAATCAGCAGTACCGATGTTTTGTGTAGCTCTATAGTAACAGAATCAGCAGTACCGATGTTTTGTGTAGCTCTATAGTAACAGAATCAGCAGTACCGATGTTTTGTGTAGCTCTATAGTAACAGAATCAGCAGTACCGATGTTTTGTGTAGCTCTATAGTAACAGAATCAGCAGTACCGATGTTTGTATAGCTCTATAGTAACAGAATCAGCAGTACCGATGTTTTGTGTAGCTCTATAGTAACAGAATCAGCAGTACCGATGTTTTGTGTAGCTCTATAGTAACAGAATCAGCAGTACCGATGTTTTGTGTAGCTCTATAGTAACAGAATCAGCAGTACCGATGTTTTGTGTAGCTCTATAGTAACAGAATCAGCAGTACCGATGTTTTGTGTAGCTCTATAGTAACAGAATCAGCAGTACCGATGTTTTGTGTAGCTCTATAGTAACAGAACCGGCGGTACCGATGTTTTGTGTAGCTCTATAGTAACAGAACCGGCGGTACCGATGTTTTGTGTAGCTCTATAGTAACAGAATCAGCAGTACCGATGTTTTGTGTAGCTCTATAGTAACAGAATCGGCAGTACCGATGTTTTGTGTAGCTCTATAGTAACAGAACCGGCAGTACCGATGTTTTGTGTAGCTCTATAGTAACAGAATCAGCAGTACCGATGTTTTGTGTAGCTCTATAGTAACAGAACCGGCAGTACCGATGTTTTGTGTAGCTCTATAGTAACAGAATCAGCAGTACCGATGTTTTGTGTAGCTCTATAGTAACAGAATCAGCAGTACCGATGTTTTGTGTAGCTCTATAGTAACAGAATCGGCAGTACCGATGTTTTGTGTAGCTCTATAGTAACAGAACCGGCAGTACCGATGTTTTGTATAGCTCTATAGTAACAGAATCAGCAGTACCGATGTTTTGTGTAGCTCTATAGTAACAGAACCGGCGGTACCGATGTTTTGTGTAGCTCTATAGTAACAGAACCGGCGGTACCGATGTTTTGTGTAGCTCTATAGTAACAGAACCGGCGGTACCGATGTTTTGTGTAGCTCTATAGTAACAGAATCAGCAGTACCGATGTTTTGTGTAGCTCTATAGTAACAGAATCGGCAGTACCGATGTTTTGTGTAGCTCTATAGTAACAGAACCGGCAGTACCGATGTTTTGTGTAGCTCTATAGTAACAGAATCAGCAGTACCGATGTTTTGTGTAGCTCTATAGTAACAGAACCGGCGGTACCGATGTTTTGTGTAGCTCTATAGTAACAGAATCAGCAGTACCGATGTTTTGTGTAGCTCTATAGTAACAGAATCAGCAGTACCGATGTTTTGTGTAGCTCTATAGTAACAGAACCGGCAGTACCGATGTTTTGTGTAGCTCTATAGTAACAGAACCGGCAGTACCGATGTTTTGTGTAGCTCTATAGTAACAGAATCAGCAGTACCGATGTTTTGTGTAGCTCTATAGTAACAGAATCAGCAGTACCGATGTTTTGTGTAGCTCTATAGTAACAGAATCAGCAGTACCGATGTTTTGTGTAGCTCTATAGTAACAGAATCAGCAGTACCGATGTTTTGTATAGCTCTATAGTAACAGAATCAGCAGTACCGATGTTTTGTGTAGCTCTATAGTAACAGAATCAGCAGTACCGATGTTTTGTGTAGCTCTATAGTAACAGAATCAGCAGTACCGATGTTTTGTGTAGCTCTATAGTAACAGAATCAGCAGTACCGATGTTTTGTGTAGCTCTATAGTAACAGAATCGGCAGTACCGATGTTTTGTGTAGCTCTATAGTAACAGAACCGGCAGTACCGATGTTTTGTGTAGCTCTATAGTAACAGAACCGGCGGTACCGATGTTTTGTGTAGCTCTATAGTAACAGAACCGGCGGTACCGATGTTTTGTGTAGCTCTATAGTAACAGAATCAGCAGTACCGATGTTTTGTGTAGCTCTATAGTAACAGAATCAGCAGTACCGATGTTTTGTGTAGCTCTATAGTAACAGAATCAGCAGTACCGATGTTTTGTGTAGCTCTATAGTAACAGAATCGGCAGTACCGATGTTTTGTGTAGCTCTATAGTAACAGAACCGGCAGTACCGATGTTTTGTGTAGCTCTATAGTAACAGAACCGGCAGTACCGATGTTTTGTGTAGCTCTATAGTAACAGAATCAGCAGTACCGATGTTTTGTGTAGCTCTATAGTAACAGAATCAGCAGTACCGATGTTTTGTGTAGCTCTATAGTAACAGAACCGGCGGTACCGATGTTTTGTGTAGCTCTATAGTAACAGAATCAGCAGTACCGATGTTTTGTGTAGCTCTATAGTAACAGAATCAGCAGTACCGATGTTTTGTGTAGCTCTATAGTAACAGAACCGGCAGTACCGATGTTTTGTGTAGCTCTATAGTAACAGAATCAGCAGTACCGATGTTTTGTGTAGCTCTATAGTAACAGAATCAGCAGTACCGATGTTTTGTGTAGCTCTATAGTAACAGAACCGGCAGTACCGATGTTTTGTGTAGCTCTATAGTAACAGAACCAGCAGTACCGAGGTCTTCTGGACGTGTCCGCGCTGCGTGATGGTTTTGCTGTGCCGCTCGTTCGCCACCTTCATCCGCTGCACCGCCGACATGTTTCAGGTTCGGATCACAGCCGGTCCAGATCAGCGGAACTAAAGACCAGGAGGAAGCGGACTCCGACGTGTTCGCAGCCACTGGAGAAAACTCTGGACTCGGTTCTTTTCCGCGTTGTGAACCACAGATATGAACACTACGTTAGCACGCTAAGCAAGGGATTTCATCACGTGACACGGCCTTTTTTTTTCTCTCCTTTATTCTACAGCGGGTGTTAAACCTTATAGCGCCACCTACTGTGTGGAGTGTGAACTTACCTCATTTCACTTCACATTCATTCTTTTTTTTTTTTACGTTTTCTCGTGCATCAGTCATTTGATCAGCTTTGAACCGACATCAGATGTTCACTGATCAAAATGTTCTTCTGGTGGAAGTTAAAGGCAGCAGTTTTTTTGCATTTTGTGTGATGTTCCGTCTGTGTGGATCTGCAGCACCGACCGAGTCCAACATCAATAAAACAACAAACGATGATCAGATTCAGTTATAATTCACTGGTAATCACACTGTTTGTCTTAATTTAAAAACACACACATTGTCAACAATGATTTGGACAACACCATAAAAATGTAAATAAATACAGAAATACTCTGACTTTTATTCTGAATTGCACACAGACCTCTTTATTGTGAAAATCTCACACAATATTTTGACAAACACACTTCTGATAGTCAAAGAAAAACAAACACAAAGGAATTCTGACTTTAAAAAGCCAGTGTCAAACTGCAGCTGGTCCACGTCCACACACACACACACACACACACACACACACACACACACACACACACACACACACACACACACACACACACACACACACACACACACACGCGTGCACACTCAAAGTGCACTGCTGGCGTCATGGTCGCCAGGGGTCAGAGGTCATTAGTGAAATTGCAACATGAAGTCTCTGAACAGCATTCCTGGAGGTCAAAGGTCATGCAGGGTCAGCATGGTGGAGTCACACAGGTGACACGTCGTTTTAAAAAATGTCAGAACCTGATGCAGGTGGAGTCAAATCTTCATCACATCTGGTTACTATGGTAACAGGAGTCACATTCAGGGGTTACCATGGTAACTAGCAGCCGAGTCCACTGAGGGAGCCGATGCGATCCATTTTCATCCCAAAACATCCTCTTCCTCCCACCATCGACTTTCGGCTCCGCCTCGTAACCTTCGCCTGTCGCCGCAGGAAGTCCAGAAAGAAGCGTGGGACTGCCTCCTTTTGGTTAGCCAATCCCCTCACAGGACCTGGTTTTATCACCAATCCTTTGAAAGGAGACAAATGTGAGGGGAGGAGCGTGTACCTGAGCCCTCTGTGATGTAGTCAGAGGTGGGAGGGGCCAGGATGACAGACGACAGGTGAGAACCAAAGAGGGAATGAAACACCTGAGAAAAGAGAGAAAATGTTTAAACATCAATTTTTTGTGTGTATCGATAAATACACACAAAAATCATCAGTAATTAATCAAAGCAAAAAACTGGCAACCAACTGGGAAATCTAGCACCACCTGATGGTGACTCAAGGCTGAGTCCACAGACAAAGCTTTGGTGTCCACGTCCACCAGATGTAGGCTTTGGTGTCCACCAGACCTAGACTTTGGTGTCCAGCAGACCTAGACTTTGGTGTCCACCAGACCTAGACTTTGGTGTCCAGCAGACCTAGACTTTGGTGTCCACCAGACCTAGACTTTGGTGTCCAGCAGATCTAGGCTTTGGTGTCCAGCAGACCTAGGCTTTGGTGTCCACGTCCACCAGATGTAGGCTTTGGTGTCCACCAGACCTAGACTTTGGTGTCCAGCAGATCTAGGCTTTGGTGTCCAGCAGACCTAGGCTTTGGTGTCCAGCAGACCTAGACTTTGGTGTCCAGCAGACCTAGACTTTGGTATCTACCAGACCTAGGCTTTGGTGTCTACCAGACCTAGGATTTTGTGTCCACCAAATCTAGACTTTGGTGTCTACAAGACCTAGGCATTGATGTCTAGCAGGTGGCAGACATTTCTTTGAGATATTGCAAGAGCACATCAAAATTGTTTTGATTGATGTGTTGCTTCAAAGTTCACGAGATGTGCAAGAGTTTGTTTTCGTTCTTCATTTAACCATGACAGAATGAGATGTAAAGACAAAGACAACAATCAGAGTGAAGGTGACATGAAGCGACGTAAAGACAAAGACAACAATCCGAGTGAAGTTGACAGGAAGCGACGTAAAGACAAAGACAACAATCAGAGTGAAGGTGACAGGAAGCGACGTAAAGACAAAGACAACAATCAGAGTGAAGGTGACAGGAAGCGACGTAAAGACAAAGGCAACAATCAGAGTGAAGGTGACAGGAAGCGACGTAAAGACAAAGACAACAATCCGAGTGAAGTTGACAGGAAGCGACGTAAAGACAAAGACAACAATCAGAGTGAAGGTGACAGGAAGCGACATAAAGACAAAGGCAACAATCAGAGTGAAGGTGACAGGAAGCGACGTAAAGACAAAGACAACAATCAGAGTGAAGGTGACAGGAAGCGACATAAAGACAAAGACAACAATCAGAGTGAAGGTGACAGGAAGCGACGTAAAGACAAAGGCAACAATCAGAGTGAAGGTGACAGGAAGCGACGTAAAGACAAAGGCAACAATCAGAGTGAAGGTGACAGGAAGCGACATAAAGACAAAGACAACAATCAGAGTGAAGGTGACAGGAAGCGACGTAAAGACAAAGACAACAATCAGAGTGAAGGTGACAGGAAGCGACGTAAAGACAAAGACAACAATCAGAGTGAAGGTGACAAGAAGCGACGTAAAGACAAACGGAACAATCAGAGTGAAGGTGACAGGAAGCGACGTAAACACAAAGACAACAATCAGAGTGAAGGTGACAGGAAGCGACGTAAAGACAAAGACAACAATCAGAGTGAAGGTGACAGGAAGCGACGTAAAGACAAAGACAACAATCAGAGTGAAGGTGACAGGAAGCGACGTAAAGACAAAGACAACAATCAGAGTGAAGGTGACAGGAAGCGACATAAAAACAAAGACAGCAATCAGAGTGAAGGTGACAGGAAGCGACGTAAAGACAAAGACAACAATCGTATTGAAGGTGACAGGAAGCGACGTAAACACAAAGACAACAATCAGAGTGAAGGTGACAGGAAGCGACGTAAAGACAAAGACAACAATCAGAGTGAAGGTGACAGGAAGCGACGTAAAGACAAAGACAACAATCAGAGTGAAGGTGACAGGAAGCGACGTAAAGACAAAGACAACAATCAGAGTGAAGGTGACAGGAAGCGACATAAAGACAAAGACAACAATCCAAGTGAAGTTTACAGGAAGCGACGTAAAGACAAAGACAACAATCGTATTGAAGGTGACAGGAAGCGACGTAAAGACAAAGGCAACAATCGTATTGAAGGTGACAGGAAGCGACGTAAACACAAAGACAACAATCAGAGTGAAGGTGACAGGAAGCGACGTAAAGACAAAGACAACAATCAGAGTGAAGGTGACAGGAAGCGACGTAAAGACAAAGACAACAATCAGAGTGAAGGTGACAGGAAGCGACGTAAAGACAAAGACAACAATCAGAGTGAAGGTGACAGGAAGCGACATAAAGACAAAGACAACAATCAGAGTGAAGGTGACAGGAAGCGACGTAAAGACAAAGACAACAATCAGAGTGAAGGTGACAGGAAGCGACGTAAAGACAAAGACAACAATCGTATTGAAGGTGACAGGAAGCGACGTAAACACAAGGACAACAATCAGAGTGAAGGTGACAGGAAGCGACGTAAAGACAAAGACAACAATCAGAGTGAAGGTGACAGGAAGCGACGTAAAGACAAAGACAACAATCGTATTGAAGGTGACAGGAAGCGACGCAAACACAAAGACAACAATCAGAGTGAAGGTGACAGGAAGCGACGTAAAGACAAAGACAACAATCAGAGTGAAGGTGACAGGAAGCGACGTAAAGACAAAGACAACAATCAGAGTGAAGGTGACAGGAAGCGACGTAAAGACAAAGACAACAATCAGAGTGAAGGTGACAGGAAGCGACGTAAAGACAAAGACAACAATCCGAGTGAAGTTTACAGGAAGCGACGTAAAGACAAAGACAACAATCGTATTGAAGGTGACAGGAAGCGACGTAAAGACAAAGGCAACAATCAGAGTGAAGTTGACAGGAAGCGACGTAAAGACAAAGACAACAATCCGAGTGAAGGTGACAGGAAGTGACGTAAAGACAAAGACAACAATCAGAGTGAACGTGACAGGAAGCGACGTAAAGACAAAGACAACAATCAGAGTGAAGGTGACAGGAAGCGACGTAAAGACAAAGACAACAATCGTATTGAAGGTGACAGGAAGCGACGTAAAGACAAAGGCAACAATCAGAGTGAAGTTGACAGGAAGCGACATAAAGACAAAGACAACAATCAGAGTGAAGGTGACAGGAAGCGACGTAAAGACAAAGACAACAATCAGAGTGAAGGTGACAGGAAGCGACGTAAAGACAAAGACAACAATCAGAGTGAAGGTGACAGGAAGCGACGTAAAGACAAAGGCAACAATCAGAGTGAAGGTGACAGGAAGCGACGTAAAGACAAAGGCAACAATCAGAGTGAAGTTGACAGGAAGCGACGTAAAGACAAAGACAACAATCAGAGTGAAGGTGACAGGAAGCGACGTAAAGACAAAGACAACAATCCGAGTGAAGTTGACAGGAAGCGACGTAAAGACAAAGACAACAATCGTATTGAAGGTGACAGGAAGCGACGTAAAGACAAAGACAACAATCGTATTGAAGGTGACAGGAAGCGACGTAAAGACAAAGGCAACAATCAGAGTGAAGGTGACAGGAAGCGACGTAAAGACAAAGGCAACAATCAGAGTGAAGTTGACAGGAAGCGACGTAAAGACAAAGACAACAATCCGATGTGAAGGTGACAGGAAGCGACGTAAAGACAAAGACAACAATCAGAGTGAAGGTGACAGGAAGCGACATAAAGACAAAGACAACAATCAGAGTGAAGGTGACAGGAGCGACGTAAAGACAAAGACAACAATCAGAGTGAAGGTGACAGGAAGCGACGTAAAGACAAAGGCAACAATCAGAGTGAAGGTGACAGGAAGCGACGTAAAGACCAAGGCAACAATCAGAGGTGAAGGTGACAGGAAGCGACATAAAGACAAAGACAACAATCAGAGTGAAGGTGACAGGAAGCGACGTAAAGACAAAGACAACAATCAGAGTGAAGGTGACAGGAAGCGACGTAAAGACAAAGACAACAATCGTATTGAAGTTGACAGGAAGCGACGTAAAGACAAAGACAACAATCCGAGTGAAGTTGACAGGAAGCGACATAAAGACAAAGACAACAATCGTATTGAAGGTGACAGGAAGCGATGTAAAGACAAAGACAACAATCGTATTGAAGGTGACAGGAAGCGACGTAAAGACAAAGACAACAATCAGAGTGAAGGTGACAGGAAGCGACGTAAAGACAAAGGCAACAATCAGAGTGAAGGTGACAGGAAGCGACGTAAAGACAAAGACAACAATCCGAGTGAAGGTGACAGGAAGCGACGTAAAGACAAAGGCAACAATCAGAGTGAAGGTGACAGGAAGCGACGTAAAGACAAAGACAACAATCAGAGTGAAGGTGACAGGAAGCGACGTAAAGACAAAGGCAACAATCAGAGTGAAGTTGACAGGAAGCGACGTAAAGACAAAGACAACAATCAGAGTGAAGGTGACAGGAAGCGACATAAAGACAAAGACAACAATCAGAGTGAAGTTGACAGGAAGCGACGTAAAGACAAAGACAACAATCGTATTGAAGGTGACAGGAAGCGACGTAAAGACAAAGACACAATCGTATTGAAGGTGACAGGAAGCGACGTAAAGACAAAGGCAACAATCAGAGTGAAGGTGACAGGAAGCGACGTAAAGACAAAGGCAACAATCAGAGTGAAGTTGACAGGAAGCGACGTAAAGACAAGACAACAATCCGAGTGAAGGTGACAGGAAGCGACGTAAAGACAAAGACAACAATCAGAGTGAAGGTGACAGGAAGCGACGTAAGACAAAGACACAATCAGAGTGAAGGTGACAGGAAGCGACGTAAAGACAAAGACAACAATCAGAGTGAAGGTGACAGGAAGCGACATAAAGACAAAGACAACAATCAGAGTGAAGGTGACAGGAAGCGACGTAAAGACAAAGACAACAATCGTATTGAAGGTGACAGGAAGCGACGTAAAGACAAAGACAACAATCCGAGTGAAGGTGACAGGAAGCGACGTAAAGACAAAGACAACAATCAGAGTGAAGGTGACAGGAAGCGACGTAAAGACAAAGACAACAATCGTATTGAAGGTGACAGGAAGCGATGTAAAGACAAAGACAACAATCGTATTGAAGGTGACAGGAAGCGACGTAAAGACAAAGACAACAATTAGAGTGAAGGTGACAGGAAGCGACATAAAGACAAAGACAACAATCAGAGTGAAGGTGACAGGAAGCGACGTAAAGACAAAGGCAACAATCAGAGTGAAGGTGACAGGAAGCGACGTAAAGACAAAGGCAACAATCAGAGTGAAGGTGACAGGAAGCGACGTAAAGACAAAGGCAACAATCAGAGTGAAGTTGACAGGAAGCGACGTAAAGACAAAGACAACAATCAGAGTGAAGGTGACAGGAAGCGACGTAAAGACAAAGACAACAATCAGAGTGAAGTTGACAGGAAGCGACGTAAAGACAAAGACAACAATCGTATTGAAGGTGACAGGAAGCGACGTAAAGACAAAGACAACAATCGTATTGAAGGTGACAGGAAGCGACGTAAAGACAAAGGCAACAATCAGAGTGAAGGTGACAGGAAGCGACGTAAAGACAAAGGCAACAATCAGAGTGAAGTTGACAGGAAGCGACGTAAAGACAAAGACAACAATCCGAGTGAAGGTGACAGGAAGCGACGTAAAGACAAAGACAACAATCAGAGTGAAGGTGACAGGAAGCGACGTAAAGACAAAGACAACAATCAGAGTGAAGGTGACAGGAAGCGACGTAAAGACAAAGACAACAATCAGAGTGAAGGTGACAGGAAGCGACATAAAGACAAAGACAACAATCAGAGTGAAGGTGACAGGAAGCGACGTAAAGACAAAGACAACAATCGTATTGAAGGTGACAGGAAGCGACGTAAAGACAAAGACAACAATCTGAGTGAAGGTGACAGGAAGCGACGTAAAGACAAAGACAACAATCAGAGTGAAGGTGACAGGAAGCGACGTAAAGACAAAGACAACAATCGTATTGAAGGTGACAGGAAGCGATGTAAAGACAAAGACAACAATCGTATTGAAGGTGACAGGAAGCGACGTAAAGACAAAGACAACAATTAGAGTGAAGGTGACAGGAAGCGACATAAAGACAAAGACAACAATCAGAGTGAAGGTGACAGGAAGCGACGTAAAGACAAAGGCAACAATCAGAGTGAAGGTGACAGGAAGCGACGTAAAGACAAAGGCAACAATCAGAGTGAAGGTGACAGGAAGCGACGTAAAGACAAAGACAACAATCAGAGTGAAGGTGACAAGAAGCGACGTAAAGACAAAGACAACAATCAGAGTGAAGGTGACAGGAAGCGACATAAAGACAAAGACAACAATCGTATTGAAGGTGACAGGAAGTGACGTAAAGACAAAGACAACAATCAGAGTGAAGGTGACAGGAAGCGACATAAAGACAAAGACAACAATCGTATTGAAGGTGACAGGAAGTGACGTAAAGACAAAGACAACAATCCGAGTGAAGGTGACAGGAAGCGACGTAAAGACAAAGACAACAAACAGAATGAAGGTGACAGGAAGCGACGTAAAGACAAAGACAACAATCCGAGTGAAGGTGACAGGAAGCGACGTAAAGACAAAGACAACAAACAGAATGAAGGTGACAGGAAGCGACGTAAAGACAAAGACAACAATCCGAGTGAAGGTGACAGGAAGCGACGTAAAGACAAAGACAACAATCGTATTGAAGGTGACAGGAAGCGACGTAAAGACAAAGACAACAATCGTATTGAAGGTGACAGGAAGCGACGTAAGACAAAGACAACAATCAGAGTGAAGGTGACAGGAAGCGACATAAAGACAAAGACAACAATCCGAGTGAAGGTGACAGGAAGCGACGTAAAGACAAAGACAACAAACAGAATGAAGGTGACAGGAAGCGACGTAAAGACAAAGGCAACAATCAGAGTGAAGGTGACAGGAAGCGACGTAAAGACAAAGACAACAATCAGAGTGAAGGTGACAGGAAGCGACGTAAAGACAAAGACAACAATCAGAGTGAAGGTGACAGGAAGCGACGTAAAGACAAAGGCAACAATCAGAGTGAAGTTGACAGGAAGCGACGTAAAGACAAAGACAACAATCAGAGTGAAGGTGACAGGAAGCGACGTAAAGACAAAGACAACAATCCGAGTGAAGTTGACAGGAAGCGACGTAAAGACAAAGACACAATCGTATTGAAGGTGACAGGAAGCGACGTAAAGACAAAGACAACAATCGTATTGAAGGTGACAGGAAGCGACGTAAAGACAAAGGCAACAATCAGAGTGAAGGTGACAGGAAGCGACGTAAAGACAAAGGCAACAATCAGAGTGAAGTTGACAGGAAGCGACGTAAAGACAAAGACAACAATCCGAGTGAAGGTGACAGGAAGCAACGTAAAGACAAAGACAACAATCAGAATGAAGGTGACAGGAAGCGACGTAAAGACAAAGACAACAATCAGAGTGAAGGTGACAGGAAGCGACGTAAAGACAAAGACAACAATCAGAGTGAAGGTGACAGGAAGCGACGTAAAGACAAAGGCAACAATCAGAGTGAAGGTGACAGGAAGCGACGTAAAGACAAAGGCAACAATCAGAGTGAAGGTGACAGGAAGCGACGTAAAGACAAAGACAACAATCAGAGTGAAGGTGACAGGAAGCGACGTAAAGACAAAGACAACAATCAGAGTGAAGGTGACAGGAAGCGACGTAAAGACAAAGACAACAATCAGAGTGAAGGTGACAAGAAGCGACGTAAAGACAAACGGAACAATCAGAGTGCAGGTGACAGGAAGCGACATAAAGACAAAGACAACAATCGTATTGAAGGTGACAGGAAGTGACGTAAAGACAAAGACAACAATCAGAGTGAAGGTGACAGGAAGCAACATAAAGACAAAGACAACAATCGTATTGAAGGTGACAGGAAGCGACGTAAAGACAAAGGCAACAATCAGAGTGAAGTTGACAGGAAGCGACGTAAAGACAAAGACAACAATCAGAGTGAAGTTGACAGGAAGCGACGTAAAGACAAAGACAACAATCCGAGTGAAGGTGACAGGAAGCGACGTAAAGACAAAGACAACAATCAGAGTGAAGGTGACAGGAAGCGACGTAAAGACAAAGACAACAATCAGAGTGAAGGTGACAGGAAGCGACGTAAAGACAAAGGCAACAATCAGAGTGAAGGTGACAGGAAGCGACGTAAAGACAAAGACAACAATCAGAGTGAAGGTGACAGGAAGCGACGTAAAGACAAAGACAACAATCCGAGTGAAGGTGACAGGAAGCGACGTAAAGACAAAGACAACAATCGTATTGAAGGTGACAGGAAGCGACGTAAAGACAAAGACAACAATCGTATTGAAGGTGACAGGAAGCGACGTAAAGACAAAGACAACAATCAGAGTGAAGGTGACAGGAAGCGACGTAAAGACAAAGACAACAATCGTATTGAAGGTGACAGGAAGCGACGTAAAGACAAAGACAACAATCCGAGTGAAGGTGACAGGAAGCGACGTAAAGACAAGACAACAATCAGAGTGAAGGTGACAGGAAGCGAAGTAAAGACAAGACAACAATCATATTGAAGGTGACAGGAAGCGACGTAAAGACAAAGACAACAATCAGAGTGAAGGTGACAGGAAGCGACATAAAGACAAAGACAACAATCAGAGTGAAGGTGACAGGAAGCGACGTAAAGACAAAGACAACAATCAGAGTGAAGGTGACAGGAAACGACATAAAGACAAAGACAACAATCAGAGTGAAGGTGACAGGAAGCGATGTAAAGACAAAGACAACAATCAGAGTGAAGGTGACAGGAAGCGACGTAAAGACAAAGACAACAATCAGAGTGAAGGTGACAGGAAACGACATAAAGACAAAGACAACAATCAGAGTGAAGGTGACAGGAAGCGACGTAAAGACAAAGACAACAATCGTATTGAAGGTGACAGGAAGTGACGTAAAGACAAAGACAACAATCAGAGTGAAGGTGACAGGAAGCGACGTAAAGACAAAGATGGCAATGTTTTTTTGTTTTTTTAACAAACCTGCGCATCATCTCGATGAGGTGAAGCTCGCAACTCCACGGCGACAAAGAGGAAGAGGAGGAGCAAAGGAACGATGGAGGAGGAAGTAGAGGAAGAAACCATCTTTGTTTGGAGGCTAAAAACAGAATTTGAAAAGATCTGTATCAAATATCACCATGACAACAGTGCTGTGTTCTGATTGGCTGGAGACTGTGTAACGTCCTTTGAGTGGAGCTGCTATAAACAGGTTTAGCACATATGGAGTTCCACAGGGGTGTTTTACTGGATCTCAACGTTTCCATCTCCCTTTATTTCATCAGTTCTAATCTCTTTCAGTCGCATCTGATCAAAGTTGCTTTCACACTACAAATTGTGGTGTAAACAGGCAGTGGCGGCGCCAAGGGGGGGCTTGGGGGGAGCCTAAGCCCACCCAATAATAAGCCAAGCCACACCCCCCCCAACAATTCTGCCAATAATGTGAATAGCGACTGACATATTTGTGGATCTCAGCTGCAGTTTTGCGCTGAGAATGTCTCAATATTGTGTAACTGACCAAAGTGATGAATGTGTGTGTTCGGTGATCCACTAATGCTGAATCACCCTTCACAAACAGAATTTTCAGTTTTACAAATAAACATTTATTTGTAAAAACACACACAACTTACAAATCAGAAATTTGTGTTTGTGGATCACAAAGCACGTGTACAAATCAAAGGATATTTGTAAATCAGCCTCTGTGCATTTGCAAGTATTAATGAGACAAATTTAACTCCATACTACAAAAATGTAGGTTTCCTAAAGATTTATTACAGCCACTCTTAAAACTTCACTTATCTTTATTTATATCTATGTGCAAGTTCACTGAATCATTCTAAGTGATGTGTGTGTGCATTGATACCACATTTTAGAGGAGCACGGGTGAGTATTTATGAAGCAATTTACTATATATTGTTCATTTCAATGACATTTTGTGGAGCCCCTCCAACTTTTACCCTAGCCCCACCCAGCTCCCCCAACAAAAATTTCCTGGCGCCGCCACTGTAAACAGAGCAATTATTCATTAGCTACATCAGGATGGGGTCATATTCCCGCTAAAGCTAAAGCTACCAGAGAGTTTCTGTTTCTGTCAGAAATAAGAATCAGCCAAGAACCTGTTCCATCCCAAGAATTTATCAGCAAACTTTAAGGAAACACTTGACCAGCAAATGACATGAAGCAGTCACATGGTGGTGTTTGTCCATGTGGGCTCACCTCCTGCAGAGAGTCTGTAGAGGGTCCGGTCCAACCAGGGACAATGTCCACATGGACTGACACTCAGTTATGGTACTTAACTTTTGGAACGTCACCTCTGTGGTGGGGAAAGAGTGTGAGCCTGTGCGGGAGGTTGATACTAATAGCTGAGCTCACCTCCACACACAGAATGGGTTCTGAACCAAAGTCCTGGAGAGGCCCTGGACTCTCTTTTCTGGAGTTGCCCAGGGTAAGAGACACCGGGTGGGTGTGGGAACAAGTCTCCGGCTGAGTGCTGTTATTTTGGAGTTTTCCCCTGTGAACCAGAGGGCTGCTGGATGTGACAGAGAGGAATCTGAGGCACCAAACAGCAGGACAGAGTGTCCACAGTCCACAGCCTACTTAGAGACTCTGAGTAGGACCCTGGAAAAGGTTCCTGCTGGAGACTCCTTAGTTCTACTGGGGGACTTCAACACTCATGTGGGCAACAATGGAGAAACCTGGAGGGGAGTGACTGGGAGGAATGGCGCTCTGATCTGAACCCAAGTGGGTGTTTTTTTGTTGGACTTCTGAGGTGGAAACTGACTGTCCACAACAAACCCAACGATGTTCGTAAGTACAGTCAGGCAAATAAGTGTTTGATCCACTGTTGATTTTGCAGATTTTTCCACCTACAAAGAATGTAGAGGTCTGTCATTTTTATCGTAGATACACTTCAACTGTGAGAGACAGAATCTAAAAACAACATCCAGAAAGTCACATTGTATGATTTTTATTTAATTAATCTGCATTTTATTGCATGAAATAAGTATTTGGTACAATAGAAAAACAGACCTTAATATTTGGTACAGGAACCTTTGTTTCCAGTTCCTGAGGTCAAATGTTTCCTGTAGTTTTTCACCAGGTTTTCACACACTGCAGCAGGGATTTTGGTCCACTCCTCCATACAGATCTTCTCTAGATCTTTCAGGTTTGGAGTTTCAGCTCCCTCCAAATATTTTCTATTGAGTTCAGGTCTGCAGACTGGCCAGGCCACTCCAGGACCTTGAAATGCTTCTTATGGAGCCCCTCCTTAGTTGCCCTGGCTGTGTGTTTGGGGTCATTGTCATGTTGAAGACCCAGCCATGACCCATCTTCAATGTTCTTACTGAGGGAAGGAGGTTGTTTGCCAAAATCTCACCATACATGACCCCATCCATCCTCCCTTCAGTACGGTGCAGTCGTCCTGTCCCCTTTGTAGAAGAGCACCCCCAGAGTATGATGTTTCCACCCCCATGCTTCACGGCTGGGATGGTTTTCTTGGGGTTGTTCTCATCTTCCAAACTTTATTTTGGTCTCATCTGACCACATGACCTTCTCCCATGCCTCCTCTGGATCATCCAGATGGTCACTGGTGAACTTCAAACGGGCCTGGACATGTGCTGGCTTGAGCAGGGGGACGTTGCTGCCCTACAGGATTTTAAACCATGACAGCATCATGTGTTACTAATGTAATCTTTGTGACTGTGGTCCCAGCTCTCTTCAGGTCATTGACCAGGTCCTCCTGTGTAGTTCTGAGCTTTCTCAGAATCATCCTTAAACAAAAATACATAAACACCCCAATTGGCAAATGTCAGCTCTCCCCTGTTTGTGCATGTTCAAAACAGCCCACACTCACAGCTTTTTGTCTTTTCTACATTCTGCTTTAAGCAGGTGCTTTTAATTTTACAAACAGATGGTGGCAGAAGACATTAAAAGCATGACACATTTCACTCATGGTAATAGCAACATGACACTTAACTAAACTGACTAAACCAATTGAGCTACAAAAAACACAATAAACCAATAACACTAACAACACTGTTAAACTAACATGAACCACAATAACATTTAAAACCCCAAAACTCTGAACTCCCATGGTGCTTTTCAGCACAATGTCTATTGTTTACTGATTAGCTAAAATTGCTAATTTCTTTTTTTTTTTTAAATCAGTCCTATCAATGTTTGCAGTGTTCATCCTTGACCCAAAACACATAAGCATACCAAACGGCAAGTGTCAGCTGACCCCGGTTTCTCCGTGATTGAAGCCCCCCCTCCCACACACACACAGGCCACTCGGCTGTTATGACACAGATTTCACTCCGGCATCTTTCTGCTGTCAGTTACACTCCTAGCCACGCCCTCCTGGAGTCACCTGACAGTCTCACCTGGATCTGAGGTGCTTCTCTTTTTGCTCTTTTATCAACACTCTTTTATTTGTCAAAAATAAATAAACTAATAAAATAAAATGAAATGAAATAATGCAGTGAAAAACAGAACTTACTGACAGAGAAAAAAAATTCCACAATAAAAGCTTCTGTTTTCCAGCATGCACCCGGAGCTTCTCGCTGAGCCGTCCGTCAGTAAACTGCGTCCCGAGTCAGTCAGGACGTGTCTGTGTGCAGCGAGGATGGAGGAACGGCCCTATAAAGGACTCAACGCCGTGATGTCACGCATTCCCACCGCCGTCACCCCCGGTGACGGGACGGCAGCGCACTCAGACTTGGCGTGCCCAATCACGTGTGCAAAACCGCCAACAAACCCCAAAGTCACACTTCAAAGGTCAAAGGTCACACGATTCAAATTATTGTGTGACCCGTTAACTCTGAGCTTTAACGTGAAGAAAAAAACCCTGACTGTGACATCATAAAGACCAATAATGAAACATCCTGTAAACATGAAAAGTTTTAAGAGAAGTCAAACGGCTCCATGTTTGCTCGCATGATGGGTTGTTGGTGCTCACTCTGTTTGCATGAACGCACAAACGTAAACTTATATTATTTCATTAACTCACAATCACCTAATGAACACAAAGCTTTTGCTCGGTTACCTCAGTGGGTTAGCTACATGCTAATTTGTCAAGATGGGTGGCTAGGCTAGTTAGCTACTAACAGACTGTAAACTACATCAATCTGGTTTTGCTGTGTCCTCCAGTAAATCCAGATTCGATTTAAACTGGATAATGTAACATGCTTAGCTAATATGTTAGTCACAGCAGCGTCAATGTGAGTTAGCAGGTCAAGGTTCACCAATGTTGCGCCAACACAGCAGAGCTAAAAATAATTGATTTAAAAAGCCTATTTCAGAGCTGATTTAGAGTTGGTCCAGAACCAAATTTAGTCTGAACAAGAACAGGTTTAAAGTGGTTTCAGAACTAGTTCAGAGGTGGTCTACAGTGGTTTCTATTCTGATTCAGAACAGGTTTAATGTGGTTTCTGAGCTGGATTAGAATGGGTTTATAGTTGGTTTAAAGTGGATTCTGAGCTGGGTTAGAATAGGTTTCAAACTGGTTTAAAGTGGATTCTGAGTTGATGTTGAACAGATTTAAAGTGGTTTCTGAGCTGGATTAGAACAGGTTTAAAGTGGTTTCTGAGATGGGTTAGAATAGGTTTATTTATTTATTTATTTCAAGCTGGTTTAAAGTTAATTCTGAGCTGGAGTAGAACAAATTTAACGTGGTTTCTGAGCTGGAGTAGAACAAATTTAACGTGGTTTCTGAACTGGAGAAGAACAGGTTTGAAGTGGTTTCTGAGCTGGGTTACAATGGGTTTCGAGCTGGTTTAAAGTGGTTTCTTCGCTGGATTAGAACGGGTTTAAAGTGGTTTCTGAGCTGGGTTACAATGGGTTTCGAGCTGGTTTAAAGTGGTTTCTGAGCTGGGTTAGAATGGGTTTAAAGTGGTTTCTGAGCTGGATTAGAACAGGTTTGAAGTGGTTTCTGAGCTGGGTTACAATGGGTTTCGAACTGGTTTAAAGTGGTTTCTGAGCTGTATTATAACTGATTTGGAGGTCTCCCCTCTGAGGGGCTGTCACTTGGTCCCGGTCAGACCCTGTTGGACTCTGAGGCAGTTCTGAGCGGCTGTTTGTTCTGGGGTCTGATTCCTAGATGCGGTGATGACGCACGGGTCTCGTTTCTGAAACCAGACAGATGATAATCTGGGCAAATGTTCGCTGCTCCGCTGTCTCGCTCTCTCTGTCTGGTGATGGACATCTGTGACCCCTGACCTCAGGCGTCCCACCCCCTTGTAAAGCGTTGCCGTGGTGACATGATGGCCATTGACAAGTATGTTCTGTGAAAAGGGGCGTGGCTCAGCAGTTTCACATGGCCTTAATGACAGATGTGCTACAGTGGGAGGAGTCTGACGTCAGTGGCACATTTCAATTTGTCTGTGCCAAAGTGTAGAAGAAGAAGAAGAAAAAAAAAAAAACATCTTCAGTAGCCCAACAAGAAAACATCAGCGAGAATTGAGTCCAGAGCACGGACATATCCTCTGCTGGGCTCAGTTTCTGTCTGCGTTTCCTCAGTGTCACATGACATGATGCTGGCGGAGTCCTGAAGCTTGATTGCAGACTTCAGTCTCATCCAGGTCCAGAGTAACTGACTGACCTGCACGGGTCAACCAGGGTCAGGGGATCAAATAGGATCAGGGGGACAGATGTAGACTTTGTGTTTACACATGGCTGCTGGTCATCACTAGGCAACCAGCCATCTTCCTCCCAAACTCCCTCCACAAATCAGCACCGACGTCACAGCACAGTGTGTGTGTGTGTGTGTGTGTGTGTGTGAGACAGAAAAGTAATTCTTCACATTAATTATTCACACATTTTCCAATCATTCTGCAGAATTCTGTTTTTTAATAAACACTTGAATTAGGATTTTTCTCTGGTTTTGTGCATTTTTAGAAGTAATTAAAGTTACTCCAAATGGGTTCAACATATTCAGCAGACTTCTTAGAGTAAAAGTCACATGACACAGTAACAACCAATCACATTTTCTCTGCATATAAATTAAGGCCACCTGCTGATAGGATGATTCCTCTCCCAGGTTCAAGGTCAAAATGACATGATCGGGCGTGATGTCAGCTCAGAGGTTTGGTTTATTTTAACCAGTTTCAGAATAAAATCTGATAGCCAATTGCTTTTATTTTGAAGCACATTCAGGAAGTGCAAGGTCAGTTTCCAGACATCCAGATCAGATCGAGAATCTGAGCAGAAGGCCTTTGTGACATTATTAGAGGAGACACTTTACCCCTGCCTGCGGTTACCATGGTAACCTCAGGCAGACCTGTCAGAGTGAATTATGAGTTTATTCCTGAAAAGCAGCCCCCCCCCCTTTTTAAAAATGAATAATCCCACTGATACAGTTTCTACTTTTCAGTCATTTATTGACGTTACATAGCAAAACATTTGGAATTACTGCCAAGAAGGTGGAGCCCAAGCAGTCACGACCCCTGACCTCTTGGCCCATGTTGCAGGCAGAGGGGTCACCAGGGTCGTCAGTCGTCACAGTAACGGACACAAGAACAGAGCTTTAGTTGATCTTGGGGTGGCGGAAGTCCCGGCCAGCAAATTTGGCCTTCTCCCCGAGCTCCTCCTCAATCCTGGAGGTCACAGTAAGAAGGTCAGAGGTCAGGACAGCAGTCCGTGTTTAAACAAAATGGCATCCATTTATTTTGAAAACCAATCTGATAGGATCTGCTCACCTCATTAACTGGTTGTATTTGGCCAGACGCTCTGACCTGCAGGGGGCGCCAGTCTTAATCTGAGAGAAAGAGTGAGGTGAGACAAGGCTGTGCAGCTCTACCTGTCTGTCTGTCCAACTGTCTGTCCACTCACCTGTCCAGTGCAGAGTCCAACCACCAGGTCTGAGATGAAGGTGTCCTCCGTCTCCCCGGATCGATGACTCACCATCACACCCCAGCCGCTGCTCTGAGCCAGCTTGCACCTGATGTCAAGATGGGAAAAAAAAACAAACAAACAAATAAACCATCTGAACTTTGACCCCAGCCAATCAGTGAGGCTGCCGGCTGACATACGCCTGGATGGACTCTGTGACCGAGCCGATCTGGTTGACTTTGAGCAGCAGACAGTTGCAGGCCTTCTTGTCCACTGCCTGCTGAATCCGCTTTGGATTGGTCACAGTCAGGTCGTCTCCCACAATCTGATTGATAAACACAGTGACCAATCAGACGTTTGGTCACAACTCAACGATCGGACAGAGACCTCACAGACAAACTTAAAGCATACAGAAGTTTCTCACCTGGATGTCAACAGAAGATGTGAATTTAGACCAGTGATCCCAGTCATCCTGGTCAAAGGGATCCTCAATGGACTGGACTGAAGAGACAACACCAGATTTTAAAGTCAAGTTTCTCAAAAAATATTAACCCAGGACAAGAACACCTCTCAAAGCCGTCTTTAAGCGGGAGATGGGGGGGGGGGGGGGGGGGGGGGGGGGGTAGTTCTGGAAGTCTAAGCCGTCTTTAAGCGGATAACGGGGAGTAGTTATGGAAGACTAAGCCATCTTTAAGCGGATAACGGGGAGTAGTTATGGAAGACTAAGCCATCTTTAAGCGGATAACGGGGAGTAGTTATGGAAGTCTAAGCCATCTTTAAGCGGATAACGGGGAGTAGTTATGGAAGACTAAGCCATCTTTAAGCATGAAATGGGGCGGTAGTTCTGGAAGTCTAAGCCATCTTTAAGCAGGAAATGGGGGGGGGTAGTTCTGGAAGTCTAAGCCATCTTTAAGCGGATAACGGGGAGTAGTTATGGAAGACTAAGCCATCTTTAAGCGGATAACGGGGAGTAGTTATGGAAGACTAAGCCATCTTTAAGCGGATAACGGGGAGTAGTTATGGAAGTCTAAGCCATCTTTAAGCAGGAAATGGGGGGGGGTAGTTCTGGAAGTCTAAGCCATCTTTAAGCGGATAACGGGGAGTAGTTATGGAAGACTAAGCCATCTTTAAGCAGGAAATGGGGGGGGGTAGTTCTGGAAGTCTAAGCCATCTTTAAGCGGATAACGGGGAGTAGTTATGGAAGACTAAGCCATCTTTAAGCGGATAACGGGGAGTAGTTATGGAAGACTAAGCCATCTTTAAGCGGATAACGGGGAGTAGTTATGGAAGTCTAAGCCATCTTTAAGCGGATAACGGGGAGTAGTTATGGAAGACTAAGCCATCTTTAAGCATGAAATGGGGGGGGTAGTTCTGGAAGTCTAAGCCATCTTTAAGCAGATAACAGGGAGTAGTTATGGAAGTCTAAGCCATCTTTAAGCGGATAACGGGGAGTAGTTATGGAAGACTAAGCCATCTTTAAGCATGAAATGGGGGGGGGGTAGTTCTGGAAGTCTAAGCCATCTTTAAGCAGGAAATGGGGGGGGGTAGTTCTGGAAGTCTAAGCCATCTTTAAGCGGATAACGGGGAGTAGTTATGGAAGACTAAGCCATCTTTAAGCAGGAAATGGGGGGGGTAGTTATGGAAGACTAAGTCATCTTTAAGCAGGAAATGGGGGGGGGGGTAGTTCTGGAAGTCTAAGCCATCTTTAAGCGGATAATGGGGAGTAGTTATGGAAGTCTAAGCCATCTTTAAGCAGGAAATGGGGGGGGTAGTTATGGAAGACTAAGTCATCTTTAAGCAGGAAATGGGGGGGGGTAGTTCTGGAAGTCTAAGCCATCTTTAAGCGGATAATGGGGAGTAGTTATGGAAGTCTAAGCCATCTTTAAGCGGATAACGGGGAGTAGTTATGGAAGACTAAGCCATCTTTAAGCGGATAATGGGGAGTAGTTATGGAAGTCTAAGCCATCTTTAAGCGGATAACGGGGAGTAGTTATGGAAGACTAAGCCATCTTTAAGCATGAAATGGGGGGGGGGGTAGTTCTGGAAGTCTAAGCCATCTTTAAGCGGATAACGGGGAGTAGTTATGGAAGACTAAGCCATCTTTAAGCATGAAATGGGGGGGGGGTAGTTCTGGAAGTCTAAGCCATCTTTTAGCAGGAAATGGGGGGGTAGTTCTGGAAGTCTAAGCCATCTTTAAGCAGGAAATGGGGGGGGTAGTTCTGGAAGTCTAAGCCATCTTTAAGCAGGAAATGGGGGGGGTAGTTATGGAAGTCTAAGCCATCTTTAAGCGGATAACGGGGAGTAGTTATGGAAGACTAAGCCATCTTTAAGCAGGAAATGGGGGGGGTAGTTCTGGAAGTCTAAGCCATCTTTAAGCAGGAAATGGGGGGAGGGGTAGTTCTGGAAGTCTAAGCCATCTTTAAGCAGGAAATGGGGGGAGGGGGGTAGTTCTGGAAGTCTAAGCCATCTTTAAGCAGGTTACCGGGGTAATTTTTAATGAAGTCGCGATACAGGTCTCCTAGCTTCTCTCCAGTGATGTGTCTGGATGGATCATCAGGCGATTTGAAGTCCAGGTCGTACTTCCCGTTGCAGAAGAACTCTGAAGCAGCCACATCCATCCCGATGATGATCTTGTCGGGATAACCCGCCTTCTCAATGGCAGACTTCAGCAGATCCAATGCTACAGTGAAATTGTGGCATTTTGGTTTAGTCCCTTGACAACTTCAAGTAGTGCTGCAGTCTTTTGGGACGTTTCTCACCTTCATTGTTCTCCAGGATGTTTGGGGCAAAGCCGCCTTCATCTCCCACGTTGGTGGCGTCTTTTCCGTATTTGCCTTTGATCACATTCTTCAGGTTGTGATAGACCTGAATACAGATGCATAGTCAGAACTGGGTCCTTAGAACAAAGCAGGACAGGTTCTGTTAGTGTGGTACCTCAGCACCGATCCTCATGGCCTCATGGAAGTTGGAGGCACCTACAGGCAGAATCATGAACTCCTGCATAGCCAGTTTGTTGCCAGCATGACTTCCTCCGTTAATCACGTTAAACGCCTGCAGATCAAAACAAAACCTCTTTAAAACCCCTTAGCTAGCAACATTAGCTTACTGGTTACTGATGGTGTAGTAGCTAGCCAAGCACTAATCAGGCTAACTCGTTAGCTGAAATCACCATGTTTTGTTTTGGGTTTTTTGCTACCTTAGCCACAAATGGTTTGCCGAAGTTTAGGCTGGAAAAAAAGGCTTGAAAGATTTAAAGTCCTCCAACTCACGGGGACAGGAAGTATGACGTCTTTGTGGCCGGCAAGGTCGGCAATGTGGCGATAAAGAGGGACACCTTTTTCTGCTGCTCCCGCCTTACAGACAGCCAGAGACACACCCAGGATGGCGTTAGCACCAAACTGAGCTATGGAGAGGACAGACTAGTGAGACAGATGTCTGAGAGACATGAGACATGTCAGTGAGACAGGCGTCAGATCCTTACATTTGTTCTCGGTGCCGTCCAGCTCCAGCATGAACTTGTCAATCTTTTCTTGCTCGACGACGCTGAATTTCTAACAGTTTGTGAAATTCAAAGTTTTTAAAAGAAGGAAAAGATCAAATTCTTTTCCTGGAACTCACTGAAAGAGTCATACCTTCTCAATCAGCTTGGGTGCGATGTCCTTGTTCACATGGTCCACAGCTTTCAAAGTCCCTGGAGACAAACAAACCTTTCAGTGACACTCTGGAGAATCAAACCTGTCGACCTCGTGCTGCTTTAGTCCCACCTTTGCCGAGGTAGCGGGCTTTATCTCCATCACGCAGCTCCAGAGCTTCATGGACTCCAGTGGACGCGCCGCTGGGAACCGCTGCCCGGAAAAGTCCTGAGAGATGAGGAGAGAAAGACAAGAGTTTGCCAACCTGTTTGCTACACGTTTCTTGAAGCTAGGCTAGACTAGCAATGATCCAGGTTTACTATGGACCTACAGCTGAGGAGAACCTGGAGCCTCACAGTAGATTTGGACACAGATTACAATAAATATTAACCTTAAACACAAAGATATTTTGGAAGACATTAGCTAAAGAACAGGTCTGCTAACCTTTGTTGGTCAAAAGGTCCACTTCCACAGTGGGATTTCCTCTGGAGTCCAGGATCTCACGGGCATGAATCTTACAGATGGACATCCTGACCGATGGAGAAGACAAGAAGGAGATTAGGAAAACTAAAATAGTCTGCGGACCTGGTCTCAGAACCAGGCCACGTCCTGGATACAACCACCTAGTCTGCCCAGGTCAAGTGTGGGCGTGTCCTTGACCTTCTCATGGTCAAAGTGTTGAAGGTGGTGGTTCCTCACAATGCAAGAGTGTCCTCAAGTCAATGGGTCCCAATCCTGGTCCTCAAAGACTCAGAGCCTGCATGGTTTCCATATCTTCAGACTCTGCTAAGTAAGAGCGAGGACAGACCTCATGAGGGTGTCAGCAGATGCTGGGTCATTAGACCAGGGTTGGACCCGCTGCCCTCAGTAACAGTTTGACACAAAGTCATTCCAGCATGACCCAAAGAGACCCAGTTCTCACCTTAGCTCAGTGGTTAGAGTCAAAGTCCCAGGACCACACAGTACAGGGGGCAGAGCTGACCATCAACCCAGTGGCTTATTTTAGAGGGATTCTGCCTGAACCACTGGCTTTATGACATCAAAAGCTGTTACAGCGCCGCCCTCCTCTGCTGGCGAGTTTGTCCTCTAGTTCCACCAGCGGTACTGGAACTGGTCCGACTCTGCACTGTCACAGGTAGATCATTAACCAGTGACCACCCACATGTCTGACCTGCAGCAGTGACCTGGCTGCTCACCCTGAGCAGGCCCCGCCCACCCCACACCAGCAGCCAATCAGAGGTCCATGCATGATGGGAGGAAAACCCATCCAACTGGAGTGGAACAGAGATTGTCCTCCGTGTGAGTTTGTGTCCTTTAAGGACAGAGTTATAAATATTGCACGTCTTTGACCTTTCAGATGACCTTTCTGCAGAGGTCATGCCTCCTCCTTGGTGTTATCGAGTTACGGCGCTCAAAGTGCATCACGTCTGAAGCTTTAAGACCCACGTGCCTCAGTGTGCGCATGCCTTACTCCAACTGGACTGTAGGTGGCGCTGCAGAACAACTGTCAAGCCTCACACCCGCTTACCATGACATCAATCACAGAGCAAGGTGTAATCAACCACCTGCAGGGGGCGCTATCACAAGGTCAACACTGCTTTCATTAACACTGCAACATTAGCAGCAGCTAGCCTCGTTAGCTACGTACCTCTATTAACACTGCACTATTAGCAGTAGCCTCGTTAGCTACATGCCTTTATTAACACTGCACTATTAGCAGTAGCCTCGTTAGCTACATACCTTTATTAACACCGCACTATTAGCAGTAGCCTCGTTAGCTACATACCTTTATTAACACTGCACTATTAGCAGTAGCCTCGTTAGCTACATACCTTTATTAACACTGCACTATTAGCAGTAGCCTCGTTAGCTACATACCTTTATTAACACTGCACTATTAGCAGTAGCCTCGTTAGCTACATGCCTTTTTTAACACTGCACTATTAGCAGTAGCCTCGTTAGCTACATGCCTTTATTAACACTGCACTATTAGCAGTAGCCTCGTTAGCTACATGCCTTTTTTAACACTGCACTATTAGCAGTAGCCTCGTTAGCTACATGCCTTTATTAACACTGCACTATTAGCAGTAGCCTCGTTTGCTACATACCTTTATTAACACTGCACTATTAGCAGTAGCCTCGTTAGCTACATACCTTTATTAACACCGCACTATTAGCAGTAGCCTCGTTAGCTACATGCCTTTATTAACACTGCACTATTAGCAGCACCATTGCCCTGGAATTGATTAAGTGGTTAGTTAGGGAGTCGTAGACGAGGAGTCTCTCTGGTTTTTGATTCCCTGAACATGTTGCAGCATAAAAACAAAAATGCTGAACTTTCAGTCAAATCTACATTAATCTGACTGAGGGGAGGATTAATTTGCTAATTTGATAAAAAAAAAAATTCACACCTAGAAGCACATTTCAGCACTTCAGATAACTTTGCTAAAGTTTAAACATTTAACAGATCAGACCCCCCCCTTTTATTTATTTATTTTTTGTTAAAGAACGTTCTGTTCACGTGATGTTTTGCACTTCAAGGCCACTGTATCTCAAGAAAACAGACTTAAATGAACAAAAACTAAAGGAGACAAACTTTTCGATTTGACGTTTTTGTTGTTAACGGTGAACTTTATTGTGACGTTTATATCGTCACTTTTCAGCCTTTGATCTCTTTGACCTTGATACTGCAAAAAAAAAAAAGCCAAAACAAACAAAAACCACAACTTTAAACAAAGCCTGAAGACTCTCAAAATAAGATTAAACGCACGAACTAAACGTAAACCAAAGTAAAAAGTTTTACAATTTTTAAAAATGCTGCAAAAAAAGTTCAAACCCGGAAGTGATCCGGAAGATGAAACATTTGGTGGTTTACATATTACAAAAATAAGAAATTCAAAAAGGTTGCGTTTGCACAGTAAAAGGTGCGGTTAAAGTCGGCGGGGTTGTCGTACCTGAGTGTGTCGTTGGGTCTGTGACCGTCTGTCCGTTTGTCTGTCTGTCCGACTGACGCGGAAAGTGTTGACGAGCCGCCTGCGGAGTTTTTATAGACGCTCCCTTATAAGGGCATCGGGCCAAAGCAGGGAGCGTCACGATGGTACGTGACCGGAGGAAAACGCAAAATGGCTAATCTGAAGTTCAGATACTATTATTGTGAAAAAAAATCTAAATCCGTGTAAGGTAAATAAAATAAAATAATAAACATAATAAATAATGGCGAGTGAAGCGTAAACATCAGACCAGAACATGACCCAGTGAAACCAGGAGGATGGAACCCGTGTCACGATTCTGACTCACTAAAGTGAGTAATTAATTATCTCATGACACTTTACACCCTCATTAGTCACTAAAGCCTTATAAATATTACATACTAATAACTGCAAAATAAACACAGTCATAATGATGAGATAGTCGATCTTTACCCACAGGGAGCATTAATACAACATTATCATCAGCATACAGACAAGCAGGAACTGCAGTACCAGGAGTACTGAAGCAGCTTGTTGCAGTATTACAACCCCTGGCAATAATTATGGAATCACCGGCCTCGGAGGATGTTCATTCAGTTGTTTAATTTTGTAGAAAAAAAGCAGATCACAGACATGACACAAAACTAAAGTCATTTCAAATGGCAACTTTCTGGCTTTAAGAAACACTATAAGAAATCAAGAAAAAAGATTGTGGCAGTCAGTAACAGTTACTTTTTTAGACCAAGCAGAGGAAAAAATATGGAATCACTCAATTCTGAGGAAAAAATTATGGAATCACCCTGTAAATTTTCATCCCCAAAACTAACACCTGCATCATATCAGATCTGCTCGTTAGTCTGCATCTAAAAAGGAGTGATCACACCTTGGAGAGCTGTTGCACCAAGTGGACTGACATGAATCATGGCTCCAACACGAGAGATGTCAATTGAAACAAAGGAGAGGATTATCAAACTCTTAAAAGAGAGTAAATCATCACGCAATGTTGCAAAAGATGTTGATTGTTCACAGTCAGCTGTGAACAATACAAACACAATACAACACAATACAATGCGACGCTCCGCCACAGGAAAAACACCTCTGTTGGAAGCCTTAAGGACAAGTTGGAACATGTCCAGCTGATAAACAATTTCTCATATACTCACTCCACTGAAAGCCATCAAAAGCCGCCTGGATTTTACAAATGGTTATCAACACGGAGGTGTTTTTCCTGTGCCGCCGCACCGCGTCGGCTGCGTCCCGACGCGCGGATACGTCCGCACGTCTTTCATTAAAAAAATCTCCTTTAACAGTGGAATATCCAGATAAAATGCTGAAACCGACTTCTTCTGAAACTTCTCTGTTCTCTCACGACGTCCTGGATTAATAGAGCCTGAAATGTGGAGGTTTTCAGCTTGAAACAGGCTGACGACGGCGCCTGAGAGCGCTGAGCGACGTCTCGCACCGTGAAAAGTCCTTAAAGCGACAGAATCACCTCAAAATCTCTCATCAGCCGTTAAAATTTTCACTGAAAACCAGCTTAATTTTTCGAACCGTGTCCACTTCGATGTGTCTCACAGGTTTAGAAAAAATTTTGATCAAACAAAGCGCCAGTCTCTCAGCAACTTCTCAGACAAAGGAATTCCGACGAGGGGCTGGACGACTCCTCCCACAAGGAGTGCTCACAGGCGAATGACGTCACCGACAGGCGTGGAAAAACTCACGCATGCGCACGAGGGTTCAAGCATGTCTGACGTAAAAACATATGAATGAAATCCATATAGTTTTTGAAAAAAAATAAAAAGGACCGTTACTTTGACAGCCCTCGTATGTCTCAAAATTCGAAAAATGTACAACAAAACAAATGAAGAACGAATGGGAGGAAACTGGAGTCAACGTCTGTGACCGAACTATAAGAAACCGCCTAAAGGAAATGGGATTTACATACAGAAAAGCTAAACAAAAGCCATCATTAGCACCTAAACAGAAAAAACAAGGTTACAATGGGCTAAGGAAAAGCAATCGTGGACTGTGGATGACTGGATGAAAGTCATATTCAGTGATGAATCTCGAATCTGCATTGGGCAAGGTGATGATGCTGGAACTTTTGTTTGGTGCCTTTCCAATGAGATTTATAAAGATGACTGCCTGAAGAGAACATGTAAATTTCCACAGTCATTGATGATATGGGGCTGCATGTCAGGTAAAGGCACTGGGGAGATGGCTGTCATTACATCATCAATAAATGCACAAGTTTACGTTGATATTTTGGACACTTTTCTTATCCCATCAATTGAAAGGATGTTTGGGGATGATGAAATCATTTTTCAAGATGATAATGCATCTTGCCATAGAGCAAAAACCGTGAAAACATTCCTTGCAAAAAGACACATAGGGTCAATGTCAATGAGCAGATCTGATTTGATGCAGGTGTTAATTTGGGGGATGAAAATTTACAGGGTGATTCCATAATTTATTCCTCAGAATTGAGTGATTCCATATTTTTTCCCTCTGCTTGGTCTAAAAAAGTAACCGTTACTGACTGTCACAATCTTTTTTTCTTGATTTCTTATAGTGTTTCTTAAAGCCAGAAAGTTGCCATTTGAAATGACTTTAGTTTTGTGTCATGTCTGTGATCTGCTTTTTTTCTACAAAATTAAACAACTGAATGAACATCCTCCGAGGCCGGTGATTCCATCATTTTTACCAGGGGTTGTATATGTGGTCCATTTACCATTTAGAAGTACTGAATTACTTAGTGCAGTGTTAGAAGTACTACAGCAGTTCTAGGAGTTTTAGAAGCACTGAAACACTTGTCGAAATATTACAAGTAGTGAATCGGCTGTTGGAGTATCACAAGTAGACAAATCAAATCAATTTTATTTATATAGCGCCAAATCACAACAAACAGTTGCCCCAAGGCGCTTTATATTGTAAGGCAAAAGCCATACAATAATTATGTAAAACCCCAACGGTCAAAACGACCCCCTGTGAGCAAGCACTTGGCGACAGTGGGAAGGAAAAACTCCCTTTTAACAGGAAGAAACCTCCAGCAGAACCAGGCTCAGGGAGGGGCAGTCTTCTGCTGGGACTGGTTGGGGCTGAGGGAGAGAACCAGGAAAAAGACATGCTGTGGAGGGGAGCAGAGATCAATCACTAATGATTAAATGCAGAGTGATGCATACAGAGCAAAAAGAGAAAGAAACACTCAGTGCATCATGGGAACCCCCCAGCAGTCTACGTCTATAGCAGCATAACTAAGGGATGGTTCAGGGTCACCTGATCCAGCCCTAACTATAAGCTTTAGCAAAAAGGAAAGTTTTAAGCCTAATCTTAAAAGTAGAGAGGGTGTCTGTCTCCCTGATCTGAATTGGGAGCTGGTTCCACAGGAGAGGAGCCTGAAAGCTGAAGGCTCTGCCTCCCATTCTACTCTTACAAACCCTAGGAACTACAAGTAAGCCTGCAGTCTGAGAGCGAAGCGCTCTATTGGGGTGATATGGTACTACGAGGTCCCTAAGATAAGATGGGACCTGATTATTCAAAACCTTATAAGTAAGAAGAAGAATTTTAAATACTATTCTAGAATTAACAGGAAGCCAATGAAGAGAGGCCAATATGGGTGAGATATGCTCTCTCCTTCTAGTCCCCGTCAGTACTCTAGCTGCAGCATTCTGAACCAACTGAAGGCTTTTCAGGGAACTTTTAGGACAACCTGATAATAATGAATTACAATAGTCCAGCCTAGAGGAAATAAATGCATGAATTAGTTTTTCAGCATCACTCTGAGACAAGACCTTTCTAATTTTAGAGATATTGCGCAAATGCAAAAAAGCAGTCCTACATATTTGTTTAATATGCGCTTTGAATGACATATCCTGATCAAAAATGACTCCAAGATTTCCCACAGTATTACTAGAGGTCAGGGTAATGCCATCCAGAGTAAGGATCTGGTTAGACACCATGTTTCTAAGATTTGTGGGGCCAAGTACAATAACTTCAGTTTTATCTGAGTTTAAAAGCAGGAAATTAGAGGTCATCCATGTCTTTATGTCTGTAAGACATTCCTGCAGTTTAGCTAATTGGTGTGTGTCCTCTGGCTTCATGGATAGATAAAGCTGGGTATCATCTGCGTAACAATGAAAATTTAAGCAATACCGTCTAATAATACTGCCTAAGGGAAGCATGTATAAAGTTAATAAAATTGGTCCTAGCACAGAACCTTGTGCAACTCCATAATTAACCTTAGTCTGTGAAGAAGATTCCCCATTTACATGAACAAATTGTAATCTATTAGATAAATATGATTCAAACCACCGCAGCGCAGTGCCTTTAATACCTATGACATGCTCTAATCTCTGTAATAAAATTTTATGGTCAACAGTATCAAAAGCAGCACTGAGGTCTAACAGAACAAGCACAGAGATGAGTCCACTGTCTGAGGCCATAAGAAGATCATTTGTAACCTTCACTAATGCTGTTTCTGTACTATGATGAATTCTAAAACCTGACTGAAACTCTTCAAATAGACCATTCCTCTGCAGGTGATCAGTTAGCTGTTTTACAACTACCCTTTCAAGAATTTTTGAGAGAAAAGGAAGGTTGGAGATTGGCCTATAATTAGCTAAGATAGCTGGGTCAAGTGATGGCTTTTTAAGTAATGGTTTAATTACTGCCACCTTAAAAGCCTGTGGTATATAGCCAACTAATAAAGATAGATTGATCATATTTAAGATCAAAGCATTAATTAATGGTAGGGCTTCCTTGAGCAGCCTGGTAGGAATGGGGTCTAATAGACATGTTGATGGTTTGGATGAAGTAACTAATGAATATAACTCAGACAGAACAATCGGAGAGAAAGAGTCTAACCAAATACCAGCATCACTGAAAGCAGCCAAAGATAATGATACGTCTTTGGGATGGTTATGAGTAATTTTTTCTCTAATAGTTAAAATTTTATTAGCAAAGAAAGTCATGAAGTCATTACTAGTTAAAGTTAAAGGAATACTCGGCTCAATAGAGCCCTGACTCTTTGTCAGCCTGGTTACAGTGCTGAAAAGAAACCTGGGGTTGTTCTTATTTTCTTCAATTAGTGATGAGTAGTAAGATGTCCTAGCTTTACGGAGGGCTTTTTTTATAGAGCAACAGACTCCTTTCTAGGCTAAGTGAAGATCTTCTAAATTAGTGAGACACCATTTCCTCTCCAACTTACGGGTTATCTGCTTTATGCTGCGAGTTTGTGAGTTATACCATGGAGTCAGGCACTTCTGATTTAAAGCTCTCTTTTTCAGAGGAGCTACAGCATCCAGAGTTGTGCTCAATGAGGATGTAAAACTATTGACGAGATAATCTATCTCACTCACAGAGTTTAGGTAGCTACTCCGCACTGTGTTGGTATATGGCATTGAACAACATAATAAAGAAGGAATCATATCCTTAAACCTAGTTACAGTGCTTTCTGAAAGACTTCTAGTGTAATGAAACTTACTCCCCACTGCTGGGTAGTCCATTAAAGTGAATGTAAATGTTATTAAGAAATCAGACAGAAGGGGGTTTTCAGGGAATACTGTTAAGTCTTCAATTTCCATACCATAAGTCAGAACAAGATCTAAAGTTTGATTAAAGTGGTGGGTGGACTAATTTACATTTTGAGTGAAGCCAATCGAGTCTAACAATAGATTAAATGCAGTGTTGAGGCTGTCATTCTCAGCATCTGTGTGGATGTTAAAATCGCCCACTATAATTATCTTATCTGAGCTAAGCACTAAGTCAGACAAAAGGTCTGAAAATTCACAGAGAAACTCACAGTAACGACCAGGTGGACGATAGATAATAACAAATAAAACTGGTTTTTGGGACTTCCAATTTGGATGGACAAGATTAAGAGTCAAGCTTTCAAATGAATTAAAGCTCTGTCTGGGTTTTTGATTAATTAATAAGCTGGAATGGAAGATTGCTGCTAATCCTCCGCCTCGGCCCGTGCTACGAGCATTCTGACAGTTAGTGTGACTGGGGGGTGTTGACTCATTTAAACTAACATATTCATCCTGCTGTAACCAGGTTTCTGTAAGGCAGAATAAATCAATATGTTGATCAATTATTATATCATTTACTAACAGGGACTTAGAAGAGAGAGACCTAATGTTTAATAGACCACATTTAACTGTTTTAGTCTGTGGAGCAGTTGAAGGTGCTATATTATTTTTTCTTTTTGAATTTTTATGCTTAAATAGATTTTTACTGGTTATTGGTGGTCTGGCAGCAGGCACCGTCTCTATGGGGATGGGGTAATGAGGGGATGGCAGGGGGAGAGAAGCTGCAGAGAGGTGTGTAAGACTACAACTCTGCTTCCTGGTCCCAACCCTGGATAGTCACGGTTTGGAGGATTTAAGAGGGAATTACAAGTAGCGAATCGGCTGTTGGGGTATTACAAGTAGCGAATCGGCTGTTGCTGTATTACAAGTAGCGAATCGGCTGTTGGGGTATTACAAGTAGCGAATCGGCTGTTGGGGAATTACAAGTAGCGAATCGGCTGTTGCTGTATTACAAGTAGCGAATCGGCTGTTGGGGAATTACAAGTAGCGAATCGACTGTTGCTGTATTACAAGTAGCGAATCGGCTGTTGGGGTATTACAAGTAGCGAATCGGCTGTTGCGGTATTACAAGTAGCGAATCGGCTGTTGGGGTATTACAAGTAGCGAATCGGCTGTTGCTGTATTACAAGTAGCGAATCAGCTGTTGGGGAATTACAAGTAGCGAATCGGCTGTTGGGGTATTACAAGTAGCGAATCGGCTGTTGCGGTATTACAAGTAGCAAATCGGCTGTTGGGGAATTACAAGTAGCGAATCGGCTGTTGCGGTATTACAAGTAGCGAATCGGCTGTTGCGGTATTACAAGTAGCGAATCGGCTGTTGCGGTATTACAAGTAGCGAATCGGCTGTTGCGGTATTACAAGTAGCGAATCGGCTGTTGCGGTATTACAAGTAGCGAATCGGCTGTTGCGGTATTACAAGTAGCGAATCGGCTGTTGCTGTATTACAAGTAGCGAATCGGCTGTTGGGGTATTACAAGTAGCGAATCGGCTGTTGCGGTATTACAAGTAGCGAATCGGCTGTTGGGGAATTACAAGTAGCGAATCGGCTGTTGCTGTATTACAAGTAGCGAATCGGCTGTTGGGGTATTACAAGTAGCGAATCGGCTGTTGCTGTATTACAAGTAGCGAATCGGCTGTTGCTGTATTACAAGTAGCGAATCGGCTGTTGGGGTATTACAAGTAGCGAATCGGCTGTTGCTGTATTACAAGTAGCGAATCGGCTGTTGGGGTATTACAAGTAGCGAATCGGCTGTTGCGGTATTACAAGTAGCGAATCGGCTGTTGCTGTATTACAAGTAGCGAATCGGCTGTTGGGGAATTACAAGTAGCGAATCGGCTGTTGCTGTATTACAAGTAGCGAATCGGCTGTTGGGGAATTACAAGTAGCGAATCGGCTGTTGCTGTATTACAAGTAGCGAATCGGCTGTTGGGGTATTACAAGTAGCGAATCGGCTGTTGCGGTATTACAAGTAGCGAATCGGCTGTTGGGGAATTACAAGTAGCGAATCGGCTGTTGGGGAATTACAAGTAGCGAATCGGCTGTTGGGGTATTACAAGTAGCGAATCGGCTGTTGCTGTATTACAAGTAGCGAATCGGCTGTTGGGGTATTACAAGTAGCGAATCGGCTGTTGCTGTATTACAAGTAGCGAATCGGCTGTTGGGGAATTACAAGTAGCGAATCGGCTGTTGGGGTATTACAAGTAGCGAATCGGCTGTTGGGGTATTACAAGTAGCGAATCGGCTGTTGGGGTATTACAAGTAGCGAATCGGCTGTTGGGGTATTACAAGTAGCGAATCGGCTGTTGGGGAATTACAAGTAGCGAATCGGCTGTTGCTGTATTACAAGTAGCGAATCGGCTGTTGGGGAATTACAAGTAGCGAATCGGCTGTTGCTGTATTACAAGTAGCGAATCGGCTGTTGGGGTATTACAAGTAGCGAATCGGCTGTTGCGGTATTACAAGTAGCGAATCGGCTGTTGGGGAATTACAAGTAGCGAATCGGCTGTTGGGGAATTACAAGTAGCGAATCGGCTGTTGGGGTATTACAAGTAGCGAATCGGCTGTTGCTGTATTACAAGTAGCGAATCGGCTGTTGCTGTATTACAAGTAGCGAATCGGCTGTTGGGGAATTACAAGTAGCGAATCGGCTGTTGCGGTATTACAAGTAGCGAATCGGCTGTTGGGGTATTACAAGTAGCGAATCGGCTGTTGCTGTATTACAAGTAGTGAATCAGCTGTTGGAGTATTAGAAGTAGTGAAGCAGTTGATTGTTTCAGGATGTATGTTTCTGATTCTTGTCAGATGAACCCTCACACAGAGAAGGTCAAAGTTCATCTGGAGGAGAAACGTGATCAGGGCCCAGAATTCCCTCCAAAGGTCATCAAGTGTCCCGTGAAGTTCTTCAGGCTAAATATAAGCGTCTGCGGCTGATTACCGACACGTAGAGTCCACTTTGTTCTTCTACTGTACTGACAGAACAGAAAAATAAAACCTGTATTGAATTAAAAGCCTTTTGTGTTTGTTTCTGACATCTCCAGAAAACTGATTTGATCGTGAATCTGATTAATCACATAACTGGAGGAGAAACCTGCTGCTGCTCCACAAGCTCATCTGGATTCTTTCTGCAGTAAAGTTCTCAAAATAAAACTTTGTTTTTTTAAAGGTTATTTAAAGAGTGAAGTGGAAATGTCACCTGACCACAGCAGAAAATCTGCCCCTAGCGTTTTTCCACAGTACTGCTTCCATAAGTGAAACAAAAACATTTAGATTTTTTCACATATTTATGCACTATTCAAATTTATTTATTTCAGAACACAAACCGTCTGTGAGCAAACGGGACATAAATAAAAACAAACCTATTGTTTCAGTTAGACTCTGGTGCGGCTCAGCGGGGAACATCTGCTTCACTCAGACTTTTCTCTGCATCAAAATTTGCGTATTTACTCAACTCCACTTTGGTGGATTGAGATTTGTTTATTGTCCCAGTTTCATCTTTTATTTTCACAAACTCAATGAAAGCCACAGAAACTATTTAAAAATATTTGCACTGCCCTCTGTTGGTGAACACTCAGATCAGTGCTCTGGCTCAGGGGCTCTGGGGCAGAGCATGTCTCACACACTGGCAACCAAACAGAAAATGTTATTTGTCCAAATATTAAGCACACATCTTTTATTTTGAAGGAACACCTGAGCTGTTGAATTTATTTTGAAAGGTAGGCCTTTTGGCATTTCCAAATTGGAGTCGCTGTGGGTTCCGGTTGAAACACCTCCAGATAATGCAAACGTTTCCACCCATGAGTCACTGCTGCTACACTAAGCCCCGCCCCACCATGGGCTCGTGGCTCCGCCCAACCTGCTGGTTATCGTAGGATTTTCTTCACCTCCACAACACAAGTTGATGGCAATCATCACAAAGCTCCGCCCATGTTGTAAATTCCTCATACACCTGCAGCCTCTCAGCAGGCAGGGGCGGAGTCAGATTCTTGGGGGGCAGGGTACTGCCCGCCTGATGTTGCTTCTTTATGAGTAATTTTTTTTTCACTTTTGCATAAAGAGGTACAGAGTAAACCTACTGCCCCCTGCTGGACAAGTAAAGCTACATGGCTTTTATTTTGAAGGGTGATTTTGATTTTAACAAGACACAAATCACAGGCAGTTTTTTTTTTTTTTTTTAAGTTCAGCTTTAATAAGACAAAGACATTTGACTGAAACAACGAACCGACTGTGGCTCACAGCAGTTTATTCAGCACTTCCTCTTCCTGCACCCACTGCCCCCCCTCTCCTCTCCCCCAACCAGTGTCCTGGTTGTAACCATGGTTACCAATGCCATCTCATGTTGCCAGGTTTTGTGGGAGCGGGCAGTGGGAGGGGACAGCTGAGATGGATCAAATTTCAACAACTAAGACTGAATATTTTACAGGTTTATACAAACAATCAGGTTTTTAGATCAAACCTCATCCGCTGGGACGATCCATGTGAAGATCACGCCCGTACATAAGTGCACACGTAACATGGTGTCCAACTTAAAGGAACAGGACCACACCATAGCAGCACCTCCATTTCCCAGAATGCATCACTGCTCCTTTAAGTCTGATCTGCAGCCCAGGTTCACTTTGTAAAACTGAGTCGTGGGGGATTTGATGCTGGGAATTTCTCTGAGTCAGTGGTCCAGACTCAGGTCTGGTTTAAGTGTCTGGGTCAGTCAGCGGTCCAGGACTCAGGTCTGGGTCAGTCAGCGGTCCAGGACTCAGGTCTGGGTCAGTCAGCGGTCCAGGACTCAGGTCTGGTTTAAGTGTCTGGGTCAGTCAGCGGTCCAGGACTCAGGTCTGGTTTAAGTGTCTGGGTCAGTCAGCGGTCCAGGACTCAGGTCTGGTTTAAGTGTCTGGGTCAGTCAGCGGTCCAGGACTCAGGTCTGGTTTAAGTGTCTGGGTCAGTCAGCGGTCCAGGACTCAGGTCTGGTTTAAGTGTCTGGGACAGTCAGCGGTCCAGGACTCAGGTCTGGTTTAAGTGTCTGGGTCAGTCAGCGGACCAGGACTCAGGTCTGGTTTAAGTGTCTGGGTCAGTCAGCGGACCAGGACTCAGGTCTGGTTTGAGTGTCTGAGTGAGTTAACGTTCCAGGACGTAGGTCTTGTAGAAGCGGTTCATTTGTTCCAGGAAGATGAAGGTGAGCACCGTGTGCGGCCCGAGGCGAGCGTAGTACGGCGTGAAACCTTTCCACAAGGAAAAGAAGCCCTCCTTCCCCACAACACGAACCAAAACCTCCTAAAAAGAGAGAGGCGGAGCAACGAGTCAACAATGAGTTAGCGTGGTTTAGCAACCAATCAGTCGCGGCACACAGTTAGCCAAACTAAGCGAAAACAGTCATTTTCAATAGCTGTTCATTTTACCATTAGCGTTAGCATGAGCAGGACAGGTTGTGATGTTAAAATCGATTTTAACTCACCAAACCATTTTTATACTCTGGTTTGCCATCAATCATCCTCATGTTCTGAATCCTGAAAAGACACACAGTGTTCATGTCGTGAACACATGAGTGTGATGTTTTCTATATTGCACAAACTTAAGTGACTTATTTTTAGACAAAACATGCAAACTGGCTAATCAACAAGTCCAAACGAATGGTTTTTAAAATCTGGTTCCAATCATTTCAAAAATTCATTTTAACAGCCTTCAAATGTTTTAGCAGCTTCTGAAATGATTCATGCACTTTTTATAATTAGTTTTAAAACACGTTTTAAGAGCTTTTAAATGGCTCCTGAACAGATTTGTACCATTTTAAAACATATTTTAACAACATTTAAATGTTTGAATGGCTCCTGAACAGATTCATACAGTTTTAAAACATATTTTAACAACATTTAAATGTTTGAATGGCTCCTGAACAGATTCATACAGTTTTAAAACATATTTTAACAACATTTAAACGTTTGAATGGCTCCTGAACAGATTCATACAGTTTTAAAACATATTTTAACAACATTTAAATGTTTTAATGGCTCCTGAACAGATTCATACAGTTTTAAAACATATTTTAACAACATTTAAATGTTTTAATGGATCCTGAACAGATTCATACAGTTTTAAAACATATTTTAACAACATTTAAATGTTTTAATGGATCCTGAACAGATTCATACAGTTTTAAAACATATTTTAACAACATTTAAATGTTTTAATGGCTCCTGAACAGATTCATACAGTTTTAAAACATATTTTAACAACATTTAAATGTTTTAATGGCTCCTGAACAGATTCATACAGTTTTAAAACATATTTTAACAACATTTAAATGTTTTAATGGATCCTGAACAGATTCATACTGTTTTAAAACATATTTTAACAACATTTAAATGTTTTAATGGCTCCTGAACAGATTGTTTTAAAATATATTTAACAACTTTTAAATGTTTTAATGACTCCTGAACAGATTCATAGTTTTAAACTACATTAACAAGTTTTAAATGTTTTAATGGCTCATGAATGGATTCATACTGTTTTAAAACATATTTTAACAACATTTAAATGTTTTAATGGCTCATGACCAGATTCATACAGTTTTAAAACATATTTTAACAACATTTAAATGTTTTAATGGCTCCTGAACAGATTCATACAGTTTTAAAACATATTTTAACAACATTTAAATGTTTTAATGGATCCTGAACAGATTCATACTGTTTTAAAACATATTTTAACAACATTTAAATGTTTTAATGGCTCCTGAACAGATTGTTTTAAAATATATTTAACAACTTTTAAATGTTTTAATGACTCCTGAACAGATTCATAGTTTTAAACTACATTAACAAGTTTTAAATGTTTTAATGGCTCATGAATGGATTCATACTGTTTTAAAACATATTTTAACAACATTTAAAAGTTTTAATGGCTCATGAACAGATTCATACGGTTTTAAACTACATTAACAACTTTTAAATGTTTGAGCAGCTTTTAAACTGGTTTCTAAATGTGTTTTAAGAGCTTCTGAAGTGTTTCCTTTCAAGTGGATCCAAACGGTTGTGGGTTTGAACAGCCTGTGGCGTCTCACCTGGTCTTGACAATGTCCACAGGCATGGATGCTGCCGTGGTAACCAGACCACTGATCATACTGGCACAGAAATGACACAGTATGTCATCGCGGAAATAACCTGAGAGAGACACAAAGTTGGAGACGCTTGTTGCATTTTGTTGCTCTGCTGACCGTTGCTTCAGAATGTGATTGAGTGAGCACAGGAAGTGGCCAGCGGGGACAGGAAGTTCAAACCTTCTGGCTCCTCTCCAGACTTCAGTGAGACAGAACAAAAGGGAACATGTACAAAAGTGTCCCTACCCGAGTCCAGCAGAGCCTGTTTGGACTGAGAGTAAGATGCCAGCTGTGCTGCATTCACCACCACCGCTCGAGCCATAGTGGGGACACACCCCTGGAACACACACACACACACACACACACACACACACACACACACACACACACACACACACACACACACACCACACACACACACACACACACACACACGCACACACACACACACACACACGCACACACACATGACTCAGTGGCAGGTTTTTGGTTTACATGAGCTGAAACACACAGACTCACCCTCCACAGTGTAGTGAGTCCTTCTTCTCTGGTGATCCGAACCAGAGCGTTAAAAACGTTGGTGTAGCCTCGCCGCTGGTCTGCAGGCAGACTTCTCACACACACACACACACACACGATGACATGAACTTTTCAGTCCTGCTGTTAAATGGTGTTGAGAGGAGAAAAATGTCAGACAGCTCTGAGTCAGACTGAATCACCGTCTCACCGTCCGTCAGCCGTCATCCTGATCAGAGCGACCTCTGCTGGTGTCCCCACAAACGCTCCGATGGCCCCGGCTGTCATACCAATCAGAGCCTGCAGGGGGAGCATATGTTACTGCACAGAAAAATAGAGTGCATCAAGCTGTGCACCACCGCTGCATTCACTACCACGTGCTGCTGCATGCGTTGCAGTGTGTTCCTCCTGTTGCTGCGTGTGCTGCAGCGTATGTCGCAGCGTGTTGTTGTGTGCATTGCAGCGTGTCACCGCAGCGTGCGCTGCAGCGTATGTCGCAGCGTGTTGCGTGCATTGCAGCGTGTCACCGCGCGTTACTGCAGCGTGCGCTGCAGCGTATGTCGCAGCGTGTTGCGTGCATTGCAGCGTGTCACCGCGCGTTATTGCAGCGTGCGCTGCAGCATATGTCGCAGTGTGTCGTTGCGTGCATTGCAGCGTGTCACCGCACGTTACTGCAGCGTGCGCTGCAGCGTATGTCGCAGCGTGTTGTTGCGTGCATTGCAGCGTCACCGTGCATTATTGCAGCATGCGCTGCAGCGTATGTTGCAGTGTGTTGTTGCATGCATTGCAGCATGTCGCCGCGTGTTATTGTAGCATGTGTTGCACCGTGTCATTGCATGTGTTGTTGTGTGCATTGCAGCGTGTCACCGTGCGTTATTGCAGCATGCGCTGCAGCGTATGTCGCAGTGTGTTGTTGCATGCATTGCAGCATGTCGCCGCGTGTTATTGTAGCATGTGTTGCACCGTGTCATTGCATGTGTTGTTGTGTGCATTGCAGCATGTCAGTGCAGCGTGTTGTTGCGTGCGCTGTTGGGTGCGTTGCTATCTGGCCACCTTGCTGAAGAAATTGGGCGGCCGTCCATCAGACCCTGTCATCTTCTCGAACAGGATGGTGTAGATGCCGAGGCGAGTCGTGGTGTAGGTGGCCTGCCGTAACAGACCTGCAGACAGACTGACAGACAGCAGAGGGGGCGTGGTTACTAAGAAGAACCCTTGATTTCTAAATTCTTCTAAATTCACGGGTGGGTGCTGATGCTGCGTTGACACGCAGGTGGTAAACTGGGCTCCTGTTCGTCTGTTCTCTTGGGTAACAGACTGATGATAAATTTTAACCCCGGGCCGTGACAGCGGCACGCAGCCGCCGTACCTGCTGCAGGTCCAAGCACTGGCTGAATGCTGACTTTTGATTACAGAGGGCCAAAGGTGACCAGACTCGGGTTTGGAGGGTCTGCTTATTTTTTATCTGCAGGTAATGTTGCTTTTATTGTTGTTATTCAACCTGTGAGAAAAACAACATCACAAAAGTTGAGTCTTTTAACAGCAATCAAAGCTGCAGTTTCCTGTTTTCATGCGACACAGATACCCGGAGTTATCCATAAAACCAATCAATCAATCAATAAAAGATGAGGTAACCCCTGTCAGACTTTAACGGTTCCTGGTCTGTGTGGAACTGGATCAAGACATTTAGTGAAAACTGGTTGTGTTAAATCCATCGTCTCTGCCCCTTTATAGACTCATCCAGACATTTTTATACAAAGTCCTAAAAATGGGTTATTATTATTTTAAAAACAACCTCGCCTGACTCAACAGGTTAATCGAGATCCAGGACATAACCACAAAAATGTCACAAAAACCTCTGATGAAAATAAATAAAATAATAATAATAATAACAATAATAATAATAATAATAATGTACAAAATATTCTGCAAATGTTGAATAAAGCAGCAGTTAATCTCTGACCGCTTCCTTTTCAAGACGCTCTGAATCTTTTGTTGGATTAAATTGGGTTGTTGTCAATATCCAACAAAAAGCACACATGTAAATAAATCAGTATGTTTTGTAACCTGAAAATTAAACTTTTAAACTGATAACACTTTTTAATTTGTTGACATTTTATAACTGATCTGAAACATTTAAACCTTTCAAACTGTAACAACAGTTTAATGATGGCTTTAATTTGAAAGTTTGCAGGTAAGGAAGCAGCAGGTGTGGAGTCTGATGATGTCATAGTTACCCAGTGTAGATGCCTCGCACGCCTTCATTCCTCAGGATGGAGAAGACGGCGTGGAAGCTGGTCTTGTACTCTCGCGCTTTGGTCCCCTGACCGCTCAGCTGCATCCGGTTTTTGACCAGGTCCAACGGCTGCACAAAGAAGGTCGCCCCCATCCTGGACAACACACAAACCCAAACGGGTTTAGAGCCAGAACTCACTTCAAGTGATTCAACAAACCAAACTGAGGCTTCAGTCTCCCGTGTGCCTTCTGGCAAACCACAGCTAAAATTTCATGTCTTCTTTTGAAGAAAATCCTGTCCCTCTGTTCCACCATGAAGCTGTAGGACTGAAGGTCCAGCAGTCATAAACTACACTTTGGAGAGTCTTTCCAGTCAGTCACAGAAGCCTGCAAGTCCTTCAGAGGTGCCTGGTGTCTTGGTGGCTTCCCTCATTTGTCTCATTCTCTGTTTTTAAGAACTACCCTCTCTGGACAGATTTACCATCTCAAAAGACTGAGGGACATGTTTGTCCCCTGACCTGTCCATTCATAATTCATAATGTGTAGATTGTCCAAATACTTTTGGACTGGACTGCACTTCAATGTTCATTTAAAGTTCTTTAAAAACAATTAACGCTAACACTTGGTCTAGGCTCACGTGTCATACATCACACTGACAGTCAGGAACCCTGGGGTAGTTTTTGATCCTATGTTGTCCTTTGACCTCCACAGTATTACGAGGATCGCTTTCTTCCACCTGCAAAATACAGCAAAGATTTGTCCCATCCTGTCACAGAGTCACAGAGCTTTCTCTTATCGTGCCTCTGTTCTGTGGAGTGATCTCCCTGCATCAATAAAACAGTCAGGTAAGGTAAGGTTAGACCTTACTTGTGTGAAGTGCCTTGAGGCAACTTTGTTGTGATGTGGCGCTATATAAATAAAAATCAATTGTATTTAACATCATCCCCTTAATGACACTAAATGATGTCATCTGGTTTGGAAGTGGATTAAAGATTTGGATTGGAAACAGGTTAAGTGTTTTCCTATGCTGGGGAGAAAAAAAAAAAAATTCCAACAGTCTGACAATAATCGGCAGGTTGCCAGTGGTAAGGGGAGGTGTGTTTCAGTGCATCATGTGACCAAACACCATCACAGCTTTGCTGTGCGCAGTGAACGCCACATGTGTAAGGCTCCCACTGATGAACGTTCCTTAAGGCCCCGACACACCAGAGCACAAATCAGCCGAATGGGAAAAAACAGCCAGAAATCGAGCTGCATTCATGAGGGACAGACATTCGTAGAGCCGTGTACGAATGTCCTACCAATACCCAGAATGTGGCACGAAGCCGGCTTGAATGATTTGTGCACAGAGTGCAGCAGCTCCTGAATCCAAGTCGACTACCCAGAGTGCAGGTCGAGACACAAAAAAATAAAAACAAAATAAAATAAAGAAGACAAAGAATAAAAAGAACACAGCATAAAACCCCACAATGCCACAGAATGCACCTCTAATGCCATATGTGCCACCCGAGGTCTGGGTGAAAGGCAAGCAAGGGGAGCGGCACGGCAGAGCAAGTGCTGTAGTCCGCACATCTTAAGACCTGCTGTGTCCCACTGCTGGATGTCGAATGACATCCAACCCATGAAGTGATTACATTTCAGTAGATGGGTCTGATGCCCCCCTGTTGCACTCTGACTGTCTGTCTATCTCTGTGGAAATCAGCTGTTTAGGGGGGCGTAGCACAGTGAGTGCTGTGGAATGCTCAGCTGTTATGAGCACACACACAGCCGTTATGACCGTCGGTCATTGTGTGTAGATGATCCAGCCTGGGGCTTGCGCGGCACTTCGTTCAGCTGACCACACGTGCAGCAGCTCAAGCAGATGTGGAAGCCCCACGCCTGTCCTCTCTCCAGGATGAATGTCTGCCAAAACCCTTGTTGTTTTAATCTGGAGTGCTGTTTCTGACACACGTTGTGTATGGACGTGTGACTGTGCATGTATGGTTGCACAGTCACACAACCATTGGCAAATCTGTCCAGAGAGGGTAGCGCGAGAATGTCATTCAAATGTAAATTTGTACGGCATTCTGGCTCATGTGTGCTCTAGTGTGACGGCAAGGACGGCCGATACATTCAGCCAGGAGTCAACGTGCTCGAACACTTCGTACAGCACCTCAAACGCAGTCCGAATGCTTCGACCTGCAAAAGAATATTATGACTGCAGTCAGATTGCGGTACGACTGCAACCCGACCGCCGTTTGATTGTTTTGCAACACGAGTGCAACATGAATGTTGAATGCATGTGCTCTGGCACGCAAATGTGCCGACTGCTGTATGAGGCATTTGAGTGCAGCTCGACTGGCATTCGAATCCTCACTGTATGGCATTCGGGCTTGTTTGTGCTCTAGTGTGACGGGGGTACAGGGGTCGAAATACAATTTTTTTTTAACCTACTTGCACTGGTGCTAGTAACAAAAAAAATGACTTGCACCAAAAAAAAAAAAATTTTACTTGCACAACCAAAAGTCAGTCTTATGTCAACCTTAAAACTCCTCCTCTGATGTGTCAGACTCTTCCTGTCTGGGGAGAGTAGCAGCAGCAGACAGTTTTTTTTTCATGTGCACGTGTGAATGAATCGTCCATGAAGATTATTTTATTTATTAACAACACAGATGTATAATAAAACAAATGGTGAAAGGTTTACAACACAATTGTGACAAGAGTTTGAAGGGAGAGAGAGCAAGGAACTACAGAGCCCTGGAAGTGTCATCGCAAAATGTTTTGCATGTGAAGAGAATGTGCGCACGTTTTACTATATTGTGCACGTTTATGACAGTGCGCACATTTTATGATATTGTGCGCACATTTTAAGCATTGTTTGAGTAAAATGATCTACTTAAACGTGGCCACAATTTGTAAAACGTGCACTCAATATTGTCTTGACATAAATGTTGGCTATCAGCCAACAAACCAGCAGACAGTGTGATACATTTCCCCATTAGAAATGGATCTGGTCAGTGTGTATCATGGTTTGGGCGCACAAAGACATATAGAGAACTCCAGCTACCCAGCATGACATCATCTGGAGTTTAAGCACATTAAAAAGGATGCTGAGGGTGAAGTGTCGTCAGGATGACAGTTTAGGTCATATTATGGAGTTCATTTTGAACGAAAGGAAAACGTGCGCATGTTTTATTAATCTGTGGGCTCAATTAAAGGAAAACGCGCACAGAAATTATCATGGTCAGAAAAAAATATCACTTTAAGTGACGTCTCGCGGGTTCTGTAAAGGAACCGCAGCAGCTGCCAGTTTTTTTTTTTGTCACGTGCACACAAACTAATCGCCCATGAAGATAATTTTATTAACTACACAGATGTATAATAAAACAAATGGTGATTGGTTTATAACACAATGATGACAGAATCTGAGGGCAGACAGAGAGAGAGGACCCGCAGCGGCAGCCAGGTTTTTTTTTTTCTTTCTTTGTTTACATGTGCGCGTGCGAACACAACAAATAGAACACAGCAACTCGCTCTGTGTGTGAGAGTCATAAAACGCAGGGAAAATGAAGACAACACACTGGAAATTGTTTTTTTTTTTCCCTTATTTATTCCTTTATTGGTTCATTCTACTGCTGCTTATAGTTGATAAAACTTGGATAAAGTTACTTGCACCAGTGGTAGTGCAGTATAAAATTACATGCACCGCTTGAATAATATGTGCACAAACTAGCACATTCACGTACTATTTCAACCCCTGGGGTTTTACGTGCATCATTGTGAAGTCACTTGTTCTGGTTCTGTTGTGTTCTGGAGGTGGATCCGAGCCGTCAGAACCAGTGAGATACAACCAAAAAACATCCTAACATCTGCTTTGATTTCATCACTTAGAAAATAAACTTGTAACATACATCATCTAGTGACTTTCTTGATATCTGGCCTGACATGTCACTGTACACATCAAAGATGGCAAATCGGGGAGGATCACGGGAAATGTGACGCTGGTTACAATCGAGCTCTTGCACCTGAAGCTGCGGGCAGTGTGTGGGCGGACCGTTAGGCTTAAACCCGTTTACTGTTCAAATTACTTACCGATCAAAACTTAAGACAAAAATTAACACCCGCCCCGCTGCTGACGTCACGAACTACGTAAAAAAGACAACAAACTACGACTAAAAACAAACTAACCCCCAACGACCGTACACCGGCATGAGCAACAACCTGTAGCTGCTGTTCAGACGGCACCAGAAGCGGAGTGAATCCGGTTTCTGATCTCGTCTGACCGCTGACATTAGCGTTAGCATACAGCTAGCTGCAGAACCTACCCCGCCAAACCTCCGAAGAGGAACTTGATAGCCTTCGGCGAAGTCTTCGGTTTAGCCTCCGCCATGGTTCCGCTGCTTGGAGTCTCCGGTCAGATTCCCGCACGCTGCCTGTTTGTCTCTGAGCCGGACGGTCCAACAGCAGCAGCCTGAGAAACAGCAAGGTGACTCCGCACACACTTCAACCGGATGCACCGACAGGAACCGTCCAATCAGGAGGCGAGCTCGAAGACACGAACCGGAACGAACCAATCAGGAAAAAAAAAAACACGAAGACAGACGAAAACAAACTGTTCCGCTGCCTTCACGGCTCCTCGGAAATTTAAGTGAATGTGCCCTGTTGACCTTTGACAATTCTGATTCTGGATAGAGTTGATAAAATTAATGTATTAATTAAAAAGATGTTATTATAACATTCATTTTCAGATTAACAAGATTAAAAACGATACCCGTGCACCCCCCCTGCACCGGTCGCCGCCCGTGCACCCCCCCCCTGCACCTGTCGCCGCCCGTGCACCCCCCCCCTGCACATATCAGTGCCTGCACAGTGTGGTATTAATATGACTATGTATTGTGACCACTGTAATAAAAAACAGCGGGAGAAGGAAGGAAAAAAGTTGTATATTATACAAGAGACATTACAACATAATTAAAAACAACTTTTAATCAACTAAAAGTAAACATAAAAATAAAATGTCACTGTGGAGCTTTATACTGTTTCACCTCAGGGAGCTTTGGTGTTCGCTCTGCCCTCTGACAAGTTGGTATGAATCCGGCAGAAATCCTTTCACTTACATTCGTTTTCTCGATACCATAGTGCTGAGCACCCGGAACACCCTGGTTTCAAAGAAAAGCCAGGCGCCACTCTGCTGGTTGATTTTATCAAAGGACTATGACACACCCATCATAATACTTGCTGCAGATAGGGCCCTCCAACCTGTTTATTCTTCTCAAAAGCTTTACAGAAGCTCCAATTTAAAGACATAAATCATCCACAACAGAGTCCTGCGGTGCAGTGAGACATTACTTCCTGCATGAGGCGCTGTCCAGTGACAAGACAGTGAGTGTGATTGTAAAACATTTGTACTAAATACTGAGTCTGATGGACTTGACCTGCATGAGGCACAGAGAGAGTTACACACCAGCAACCACAGACAGAAGTGTGTCTGTGTGTGTGTGTGTGTTTATTTATTTGTTTGTGTGTGTGTTTGTGTTTATTTATTTGTTTGTGTGTGTGTGTGTTTGTGTTTATTTATTTGTTTGTGTGTGTGTGTGTTTGTGTTTATTTGTTTGTGTGTGTGTGTTTGTGTTTATTTGTTTGTGTTTGTTTGTTTGTGTCTGTGTGCATGTTTGCTTGTCTCTGTGTGTTTGTGTGTGTGTGTGTTTGTTTGTTTGTGTGTCTGTGTGCATGTTTGCTTGTCTCTGTGTGTTTGTTTGTTTGTGTGTGTGTGTTTGTTTGTGTGTCTGTGTGCATGTTTGCTTGTCTCTGTGTGTTTGTTTGTTTGTGTGTGTGTGTTTGTTTGTTTGTGTGTCTGTGTGCATGTTTGCTTGTCTCTGTGTGTTTGTTTGTTTGTGTGTGTGTGTTTGTTTGTTTGTGTGTCTGTGTGCATGTTTGCTTGTCTCTGTGTGTTTGTTTGTGTGTGTTTGTTTGTGTGTGTGTGTTTGTTTGTTTGTGTGTCTGTGTGCATGTTTGCTTGTCTCTGTGTGTTTGTTTGTGTTTATTTGTGTGTGTGTGTTTGTTTGTTTGTGTGTCTGTGTGCATGTTTGCTTGTCTCTGTGTGTTTGTTTGTGTTTATTTGTGTGTGTGTGTTTGTTTGTTTGTGTGTCTGTGTGCATGTTTGCTTGTCTCTGTGTGTTTGTTTGTGTTTATTTGTTTGTGTGTGTTTGTTTGTTTGTGTGTCTGTGTGCATGTTTGCTTGTCTCTGTGTGTTTGTTTGTGTTTATTTGTTTGTGTGTGTGTGTTTGTTTGTGTGTCTGTGTGCATGTTTGCTGTCTCTGTGTGTTTGTTTGTGTTTATTTGTTTGTGTGTGTTTGTTTGTTTTGTGTGTCTGTTGGCATTTTCTATTTCTTCATCATTTTTTGTCTTCGAGGAACTTCTGTCTCCTCTCCACTGGAATCTCTTCCAGACTGATGCCGTGGTTTCTGGAGCTGACAGACACACAAACACACTCATGTTTACAAAAAAAACACCAGTAAATGTCAGCGAAGGTCACTGTGTGTGATTCACTGACAGTCTGACATTTATCTTCCAGGTTCAAAAATTCAGCAAACACAAAATCAGTCACATCACCAAAATCAAATTAATGTGTAAGTTTGAAAACAACAATTTAACAAAAAACTGAAACTGTGAAATGACCGGTGGTGGGCACAGATAACCAAAAAGTTAGCTTCGATAACAGATAATCAGCTAACTGAAAAGTTATCTTTTATGAAGCTAACCGATAAACCACCCAAAAAATTATTGGAAGCTACAGCTAATAGATAACCGATAACTTTCAGTATTGTCTCTGATACACTTGCAACTAACAAGCTGAATCGCTTCTGGTAGCATCAAAGACGACCACAGACCCAAATAATAAGACAGCATGTCTGTCTTTGTGTGTCCTGTCCCCTGCTGGAAGCTCCTGTTTATTACAAAACTTGCAGCAGTGAAGCAGCTAAGAGAAGCAGCGAAGCTCAACTCTACTTAATAGCAGTGTCACCGTGAGATGGAGGTCTTGGAAAATAAAGCAGTTTTGACTTATGGTTTTGATTTCTAAATAAAATTAAGACCAATAGAATAACTCCATTAATGTCAATTCTGTCATTTGTACAAAGTTAAACTATAACATATATCTTTTAATTTTAAATAATGCACTAATTCTGAAGTTTTGTAACAAAGTCAGATGCCAAAGGGATTATGGGTAAATGAGCCTCCGCTAACACTGACTGGATGACTCATTCATTCTATGTAAAAACCAACATGTTAATGTGAGGTATGTGTTGGTGTTTACATATAAATGTGCTTTTGTAAAATATGGCATTTCTTTTATTTGTAAAAAAAAACAGCATTTGCAAAACAAAGCCAAGTTGTGAACACTACTGGCCATTAGATAAATGGACTGCATTTATATAGTGCTTTTCCATCTGCATCAGATGCTCACATTCACCCCGATGTCAGGGTGCTGCCATACAAGGCGCTCACTACACACCAGGAGCAATAGGGGATTAAAGGCCTTGCCCAAGGGCCCTTAGTAATTTTCCAGTCAGGCGGGGATTTGAACCCATGATCTTCTGGACTCAAGCCCAACACCTTAACCACTAGACCATCACCTCCCCTGATAGCAGTAGAGACTGTGAAAACTTGCCAAAACAAAATTCCAGATAATCCATCTGCTACATTTAAGATGCGTGGAATTTAATAAACGCAAACTGAATTTCAGACATCTTATATATATATATTACTCTGGAACAAAGACGACAGACAGTGTTTGATATAAGCAAGACGTTAAAAGAGCAAACAGGTATTGAGTGCAATGATTCCAATTGAAAATAATGGAGAAGCAACCTGAGCTTCTTCTGGCATTTTTACATAAAACAAACAAAATAACATCTATAAACCCAGAGAATATATTCACGAGAGTTTTAGGCACAATATACAAATAGTTTAATGCTGCTGTCCGTGTGGAGCCTGATCAGAGCATCTCAAATGCATTTCTTCTGTCATGAATGTACTGAGATTACCCATAATGCACTGGACACAGCATGTCCACACTAAACCTTCAAAATTAGGTGCATTACTTTAAAACTAAAACATATATCTGATATTTTCACTTTATAAAACTTCAGATGTGACATTAATTTAAATAACTTGTCCAAAATTAGTTTGGTTAAAATTTAAAATAAGTTAAAACTCTATGCCTCTGGGTGACCTGGGTGATATTGCTGACATATCAGTATGGGGTCAAAAGAAATTAGTTTTTTTCTTTTTTGTGACCAGTTCTCCTTTGCCTGCAGAGAATAGAGCGGTTTCTTCTGGAACCAGCTCTCCTCTGTTTGCAGAGGATAGAAATCCACACCTATTAAAACATTTAACATGTAGGTACTCAACTGATTTTAGACTTAAATGTTTGTAACTATTAAGCTTTGTTCACCACACCTGCAAAAATATGTTAGTGGTCTAAAAATTATTGGACCAAAACTTATCAGAAGATAATTGGTCCAATGATGGTTTTCAAAGTTATCCGAAAAGCTAATCCGATAATGAACACATTAGCGTCGATAATTAGCGGTTAGTGGATTAGCGGAACTGTGCCCATCACTGGAAATGACAGTTTAAAAGATTCTTAAGGCCCCCTAATACAAGCATGCCTTTGACTCACACAGTAGCTTGCACATTGTCGTGATGATCCCACCCGTTGTGTTTCCAGTTGGACGCCATTCTTTGTTCTACTGGCTGCCACGTGCTCTGCACTGGATGCTGTTAATATAAAATAATTATTTTGTGTCAGATTAATAATTTTCTCTGCAAATTGTTTGTTGAAAACGGCTGTAAACACTTCCTGAATCACAGAGGACCGCGCCAGCTTCAGCCGTTCACGTGTGTGCCTAACAAGCTGCAGAAAGCATTTGGAACTGTCTAAAAAGGTAAAAAGGTGTCTTGTTTACATTGTCATGGCTTGGTAAAACAGTTGCGTGTTCTTTCCTTCTTGTGTGCAGCTGTTAAAGTATGTTTATAACAGATTTAACTTCTTGTTAGAATCGTTCAGACGAGCTGAACTCTAATGTGATCTGCTGATGTCACCACTTGCTCTGTTCACTTCTTCTTTGCTCCACTTGATGAGCTGCACATTGTGTTGGCGATTAGATCGCACCACATAGCACAACATGTATGTGTGAAAGATTTTTTGAACATTTCAAAATTCTCTTCGCAATAGCACACCCCGGCACCCCTCTGGCATCCTGTCTGCACCCATTAAAGACGAGTTTACTCTCCAGCACGACACAGGTCGTGCTTGTGTGTGAATCAAAGGCATGCTCGTGTCAGGGGCCTTTACAGTTAGTGTTGTTATCCTGCACCGTGGGGGTTACAGTTAGTGTCGTTATCGTGCACCGTGAGGGTTACAGTTAGTGTCGTTATCCTGCACCGTGGGGGTTACAGTTAGTGTCGTTATCCTGCACCGTGGGGGTTACAGTTAGTGTCGTTATCCTGCACCGTGGGGGTTACAGTTAGTGTCGTTATCCTGCACCGTGGGGGTTACAGTTAGTGTCGTTATCCTGCACCGTGGGGGTTACAGTTAGTGTCGTTATCCTGCACCGTGGGGGTTACAGTTAGTGTCGTTATCCTGCACCGTGGGGGTTACAGTTAGTGTTGTTATCCTGCACCGTGGGGGTTACAGTTAGTGTTGTTATTCTGCACCGTGGGGGTTACAGTTAGTGTCGTTATCGTGCACCGTGAGGGTCACAGTTAGTGTTGTTATCCTGCACCGTGGGGGTTACAGTTAGTGTCGTTATCGTGCACCGTGAGGGTCACAGTTAGTGTCGTTATCGTGCACCGTGGGGGTTACAGTTAGTGTTGTTATCCTGCACCGTGGGGGTTACTGGTAGTGTTGTTATCCTGCACCGTGGGGGTTACAGTTATTGTTATCCTGCACCGTGGGGGTTACAGTTAGTGTTGTTATCCTGCACCGTGGGGGTTACAGTTAGTCATAGTTAGTTAGTTACCCTCCACTGAGGTCGGGGGGAACTGGCAGAGGTTTGGTGAATCCATCTCGGCCCATCAGCCAGTATGTGTCCTCTGAACCCTTCACCTGAAACACAAAAAAAACATTTTCACAGACAAGCCCACAGCACGGAAGGTGAGGTCTGAAGATCAAACAGAAAATGATCAACCCTGCAGCCAATAACAGATCTGAGAATAAACAAACGGTGCTGACCCCACCTGAGCCTCCCTGGTGTTGATGTGATAGCCCACTTTGAGGCTGGTCAGAACTTTGACTGTACTCAGACTGATGTGGATTCTGTAGGCTGAACAGAAACGAATGATTAGTTTTTGATCGTGAGACGACGGCCGTCTTGTTGATTTTGTGTCTTACGGAGTCCTGTGGATTCCATGAGTGACGCCGTCGTCACCGTGTCTCCAAACAGACAGTACCGGGGCATCATGAGCCCCACCACGCCCGCCACCACCGGACCTGAAACACAGACATGCGGTCACATGACTGGAGAGTTGTGGGCGTGGTCAGCATTGAAGTGGGTGGATTACCTGAGTGAAGTCCGATGCGGATTTTCACCTTCATCTCAGGCATGTGTTTGATCTTAAATTCTCCGATGGAGTGCAGAATGTCCAAGGACATGTTGGACACCTCAGCCGCGTGTCGGTTCCCGTTTCGATTCGGAACGCCAGACGCCACCATATAGGCATCACCGATAGTCTCCACCTGAAAAGAAAGTTAAATGTCTGTCGCTGAGGTCCAGATGTGGGTTCCTGTAACCACTGCCAAGAGGTGAAAGATCAGTCACAGGTCAAAGGTCATGTCAGAGGTCAAATGTTAGAGCTCCTACCTTATAAACATCATGAGTGGCGATGATGGCATCAAACATGGTGTAGAGGTCATTCAGGAGGTCAACCACCTGATCGCGCACACACACACACACACACACACAAATAAATGGTGGGTTGGACACTGGACACTAATCTCCAGCATGGATGCTTAGGAGAAAAAACAGCAATGTGATTCATCTACAATATTCAAGACAGCAAAAGTTACCCCGAACGCCGTAGGAATTTTGAGAACCTGTGGTTCATTCTGGTGCCTTCTTTGGACTAAATTTGGACCTGAAACAGCTGTTAAATTTCTCTTGTGATCTCATGCAGTGTGGCACAACATGTGGCTTTTGAATGCATGTTGTAGGAGCATGTACACAATATAACACCACAACAGTTTACAAATAGAGCTAAATCTTGATGCAAACTTTATTTAGTTTGTTTTTGATTGGGCTCAAAGACTAGGCAATTAAAAATCATAACTCTCAACTAACATGTTATAAATAACTTCATAACTACTTTCAGATGAGGTAAAGAGATATATCATAATATCATAATGCCATATCATATCATAACATCATATCATAATATCATAATGCCATATCATAATATCATAATATCATATCATAATGCCATATCATAATGCCATATCATATCATAATGCCATATCGTAATATCATAATGCCATATCATATCATAACATATCATAATGCCATATCGTAATATCATAATGCCATATCGTAATATCATAATGCCATATCATAACATATCATAATGCCATATCATAATATCATAATGCCATATCATAATACCATAATGCCATATCATCATATCATAATGCCATATCATCATACCATATCATAATGCCATATCATCATATCATAATGCCATATCATATCATATCATAATATCATAACATAATGCCATATCATATCATATCATAATACCATAATATCATAATGCCATATCATATCATAATATCATATCATAATGCCATATAATATCATATATATCATAATGCCATATCATAATACCATATCATAATGCCATATAATATATCATAATTGTTGTGCTGCCTTGGGTTGCTGCTGTTTCTGCCTCACTCCCCCTCCCTTCCTGTGTCTGCTGGAGCCACTTGTGGAACTGATTGGATTCACCTGCTCACACTCATTAACCACCTGTACAAATACCTCATCTCTCCATGCTCTCAGACGCCGGAAACTCAGTTTGCCTACAGGTTTCTTCGGCCTTGTCTTTGGATTACTTTTTGTGCTTATTTCAGTAGCTTATACTAACTCCATGTTTCCTGTGTCCTCAGAGCTCCTGATTCCCTCTGCTCCACTGTGCCACCTGGCCTTGATCTGGGCTGGTTCCAGACAAACGGTGTTTGGGGTGTGATGTTCCTGCCTCCTATTAGCTCCAGCGGTCTCTCCCCGCCTCCAGTGCTTGGCTTCTTGGCTTATGACATTCTCAACACATTTCAATAAATCATTCTGTTTTGTATTTTGGCTTGCTTTCTGCATTTTGAGTCCTAATCACTGTTTTCTTGGGTTTAACCCTAACAGGAGTTTCCGGCCACCAATGGACTCAGCGGAAGCAGAGCAACTTTGCCTGGCCTCAGCTCGCAGGGAAAGTTACTCGGTCCAACAACATCTGTCTGCTTTATTTGATCAACAGAAATCCCTGGAGTCACACGTATCTCAACTATGCAGTAGCATCTCTGTACTCTCTCAGCGCTTAGCAGATACCTTAGCTTTAGCCGCCCCAACAACAGTGCCGTCAGCCGAGCCAGCTGCCACTACCACTCCCTCGTTAGTATTAGCACCTCTGCGTCAGGAACCTTTCCTCTGTCACCCCGAGCCGTACACCGGTTCAGTGGATAGATGTGCATCATTCCTGCTTCAGTGTTCGCTTGTCTTCTCACAAAGACCATCTATGTACACCACTGATAGAGATAAAATAGCATATCTGGTTAGCTTGCTTCGGGGGGAGGCCCTGGAGTGGGCTACTGCATTATGGGAACAGCAGTCACCAGTACTAGCATCCTTTAGTCAGTTTCAGCAGGAATTCAGGACAGTCTTTGATCACCCGATGCGGGGTAAGCGACCTCCCAGCGGCTGTTGACCCTCAGACAGGAGAACCGTAGTGTGGCGGTGTACTCCATTGAATTCCGCATTTTGGCGGCCAAATCGGGCTGGAAGGCCGCCGCTCTGCGGCGCGTCTTTATTAACGGCTTATCTGAGATGCTCAAGGACGAGCTGGTGGTCCGCGATCTACCCCCCTTTCCTGGATAACCTCATTTCATTAGCCATTAAAACTGATAATCGTTTGAGGGAGAGACGGTGGGAGAGAGGCCGAAAAGCTGCATGCGTATCTTCACCTCAGTTCCCTCCGCATGCAGACCCTGTTCCTTCTTCCTCGCGCTCCACTGGGAGTGCACTCCCCGCGCTCACAGCACCCCCTACTGAGGAACCCATGCAGCTCGGTAGGGCTCGATTGACACCTGAAGAGCGTAGACGGCGCTTGTCAGCCGGGGAGTGTCTGTATTGCAGTGCCCGGGGACATATTATTCGCGAATGCCCAGTTCGGCCAAAAGAGAACGCTCGCCAATAGACCCCAGGCTATTGTGAGCCGCACTCATTTCACAAGGGGTAACTTTTCCGGGACCCAAATCCCGGTTTAACTTTTTTTCCAATCAATCATTCAAACTCCAGGCTCTTTTAGACTCTGGTGCAGATGCCAACTTCTTAGACCCTAGTGTTATTAATCAGGCTCATATTCCGGTGATTGAACTATCCTGCCCTATCCAGGTTTCAGCACTTAATGGTACTCCTCTCCCCTCTATAACTCATCAGACTGTTCCTGTTTCTGTGCTAGTTTCTGGTAATCGTGAGTCAATTCAATTTTTCGTTTACTCATCCACTCCACCTATTGTTTTAGGGCACCCATGGTTACTCTTACATAATCCTGATGTTGATTGGCCGACTGGCTCCATCTCCCGGTGAAGCGAAGCCTGTCACCTCTGTTGTCTCCGTTCGTCTGTTCCGCCTACTCAGAGTTCCAAGGAGTCTATTATTTCCCCAGTAGACCTCTCTATTATTCCTACAGAGTACCATGACCTTCAAGAAGTCTTCAGCAAGAGGCGTGCGCTATCGTTGCCTCATCACCGACCATATGACTGCTCCATCAATTTGCTTCCGGGCGCAGAGCTTCCTTCCAGCCGCCTGTACAATCTGTCGCGCCCGGAGAGGGAATCAATGGAGCAGTATATTCAAGACTCCCTGGCTGCAGGCCTTATTCGTCCCTCCTCCTCACCCTTAGGGGCAGGCTTCTTTTTGGGGTGAAGAAGGACAGGACTCTCTGTCCCTGCATTGATTTCCGTGGGTTAAATGCCATAACAGTTCGCAACCGGTATCCTTTGCCTTTACTAGACTCTGCCTTTGACTCTCTGCAGGGAGCAGACGTTTTTTCCAAACCTGATCTTACGAATGCTTACCACCTAGTCTGTATTAAAGAGGGAGATGAGTGGAAGACTGCATTTAACATGCCCCTGGGGCATTTTGAATATCTTGTTATGCCCTTCAGTCTCACTAATGCTACCGCCGTCTTTCAAGCTTTGGTTAACGATGTCCTCCGTGACTATCTTAACCGTTTTGTTTTTGTCTACTTAGACAACATACTCATTTTTTCTAAGAACCTGTCTGAACACATCCAACATGTCCGTCTAGTGCTAAAACGCCTCTTAGAAAACAGTCTCTTTGTCAAAGCCGAGAAATGTGCCTTCCATCAAACCTCCGTGTCCTTTCTGGGTTTCATATTCGAACACAATCAGATTAGACCAGACCCTGCCAAAGTCTCTGCTGTGGTGAAGTGGCCAACTCCCTCCAATCGTAAACAACTTCAACAGTTCTTAGGATTTGCTAATTTTTATTGTCGTTTCATCCGTAACTTTAGTCAAGTAGCTACCCCCCTCCATCAACTCACTTCTTCTAAGTCCTCTTTTCACTGGTCCACTGAAGCCAAATGAGCTTTCCAGTCCCTTAAACATAGGTTTACTACTGCCCCTGTCCTTATCCAACCTGATCCGGACCGCCACTTCGTTGTGGAGGTCGATGCCTCCAACATTGGGATCGGGGCCGTTCTCTCTCAGCGGGCTGAGGGCGACAACCAACTGCAGCACCCTTGTGCTTTTTTTTCCCCCAGCGGCTCTCTTCCGCTGAGTGCAACTACGACGCTGGTGAACAGGAACACTTGGCCATGAAGGAAGCACTGGAGGAGTGGAGACACTGGTTGGAAGGTACGTCAATCCCTTTTGTTGTATGGACTGATCATAAAAACCTAGCCTACATTCAAAGTGCTAAGAGACTCAACTCCAGACAGGCCAGGTGGTTTTTGTTTTTTGGTCGATTCAACTTCACTCTCACTTATAGACCTGGTTCCAAAAACATTAAACCCAATGCCCTATCTCGCCAGTTTGCTCCTGAGGACTACTCCCCTTCTCTGGACTGCATCCTCCCCAGCCACATGATCTTAGGCGCCCTCACTTGGGACACTGAGCAAGTCATCCGGGAGACTCAGAAGACTCATCCCGACCCTGGAGGAGGACCTCCCGGCCGCCTTTTTCTGCCTCCCTCAGCCAGATCAGATGTCCTGCAGTTTGTTCACTCCTCCAAACCCTCCTGTCATCCTGGCATTCGTAGGACTATACACTTGTTCAGCAGCATTTTTGGTGGCCCTCACTCCAAGCAGACACCCGGGAGTTTGTCAATGCCTGCACCATCTGCGCTAGAAATAAATCATACCACCAACAGCCATCTGGTCTTCTTCATCCGCTTCCCACACCTAGCCGACCATGGTCCCACATCTGCCTAGATTTTGTCACCGGATTGCCTCCCTCAAGCGGAAACATGGTCATACTCACCATTCTGGACCGGTTTTCTAAGGCAGCTCACTTTTTGGCCCTGCCCAAGTTACCTTTGTCATTGGAAACTGCAAACCTCCTGGCCCACCATGTGTTCTGGCTGCATGGCATTCCCCTGGACATCGTGTCAGATCGAGGACCCCAGTTTACGTCACAAGTCTGGAAGGCCTTCTATGCCACTTTGGGGGCTTCGGTCAGTCTCTCATCTGGGTTTCATCCCCAGATCAACGGGCAGGCGCAGCGGGCCAACCAGGAATTAGAAGCCGCCCTTCGCTGTGTCGCTTCCTCTCATCCTTCTTCCTGGAGTGTTCACCTGCCATGGACTGAATATGCACATAATTCTCAGGTGAGCTCCGCCACCGACTTGTCACCCTTTGAGTGCTCTGTGGGTTACCAACCACCTGTTTCCTGCTCAGGAATTGACTCTCTCTGTGCCTTCAGTCCAGGCCCATTTGCAGCGGTGCCACCGAGTTTGGCGGACTGACTGCTCCGCCCTTCTCCGGACGAGAGAGAGGACTGCTCGCCATGCAGACCGGCATCGTGCCCCAGTGCCCCACTACCTGCCTGGGCAGGAAGTATGGTTGTCTGCCAAGGATGTGCCTCTTAAGGCAGCAGCCAAGAAGCTGGCTCCTCTGTACCTGGGTCCATTTATTGTGGATAAGATTGTCAACCTTGTTGCTGTTAAGCTCAAATTGCCTCATTCCCTCAGGATCCATCCAGTCTTTCATGTGTCTCGTCTCAAACCAGTTTATTCCAGCACCTTGTGCCCACCGGCCATTCCCCCGCCTCCCGCCCGGACTGTGGATGGCCATCCTGCCTGGACTGTGAGCCGCTTCCTTGACGTGCGTCGACGGGGCCGGGGCTTCCAGTATCTGGTGGACTGGGAGGGGTATGGTCCGGAGGAGCATTCCTGGGTCTCGCGGGGCCTTATTTTGGATCCCTCCGACATCTCTGTCTTCTATCGGACTCATCCCTGGTAGGTTGCCTGGGGGCTCCCGTTGGGGGGGGGGGGTCCTGTTGTGCTGCCTTGGGTTGCTGCTGTTTCTGCCTCACTCCCCATCCCTTCCTGTGTCTGCTGGACCCACTTGTGGAACTGATTGGATTCACCTGCTCACACTCATTAACCACCTGTACAAATACCTCATCTTCCACCGTGTGAAGTGGAGCAGAGGAGGATTTTATTCAAAAGAAGACCTGAAAGTTCAGCTACAACTTGTCAGAAGGAACATCTGAGATGAAGCCGAGATTTGATGTTTTGGTGAAAGAAAACTGTCCTCTGAGTCTAAGGAAGATAATTTTATACATTTTTTATATTGAGAAGCCTGAGTTACTTTTTGTATTTGAAATGCCATAAACAAATTAAAATGTGTGAAAAACCAAGGGGCCGAATACTTTTGCAAGCCACTGGATTTCTCATGGAAAGAGGCCACACAGGAACTATTTAACCTTGTATCAAGGATTCCACTGATTTGGCAGGTGATTTAACAGCCCCCCCCCCCAAAAAAAAAGACATGGTCACATACCAAAATGTGTGGTGGATGGATCCATTGGTGGTAACAAACTTCAACGATCGGCGTGTTTTACTCCCTAAGCATTACATTTATCATACAACAATACCAAAATATCACAGAATTTACTTGTTTAAATGATATCAGTGTTAAATTATTGCCATACCTGTATTTATCTGGTGTAATATTGGAAATAAACGAGAAACTTACAAGGTAGAAAATTTGTTGAACGATGCTGACATTTGGTGCAGGAAGCTGCGGGAAATTGTCTGGAACATCGAGACGTTGTGCATTTACTACCTTCACAAGAGCGTTCAACAAAAAGCGATTCCGCGTGGAGAGTCGCTGTCGACCAATGAGAATGTGCGTTGAACTGTTGTCCGTATACCAACATGGCGGCCTCCTTCTCCGGTAAACAAACTACTTGATGAAGAGTGATTTCAAAGGAATTTGAGCGTTTTACAGCAAAATATTAGTTTGTCGATTTGAAGAAATAAAAAATAATGTTCTTTCAGACGGCAAGAATTTACAAAAGACAAAAAACTGTCTGAAGACGGCGAGTAAGCATCCATGCTCCAGTGTCCTCAGTCCCACCGTGAAGGAGTCTGCCAGAAGAAATCTCTCGGTATGAGGACGTTTCAAAGAAAACTAAGCCCAGCTAAAAACCCCACAAAGTGCCGAGGCACCAGGCCAACTGGTGGTTCTCCCAGTGCTCCTGTGGCAGCACTCAGCTGGATAATCCACCAGATCAGCACAGTTCTGATCCTGGATCCCAGCAACAACAGCATCAAAGGGCCAAAAGAAATCAGTGAAACCACGTCGTTGTAAATTGGTCCACTGAGGAGAAGAAAAAGATCTTTCACGGCTTTGCTACTCAAGGCATGAGAAGGGGGCAGGAGGTCAAAGGCAGCATCTGAGGAGAGGAGAGGTCACCATGTGGAAGAACATCAGTCATGTTAAAGGAGCAACTTTAGATCCGTGTCTGAGGCCACCAAGGCCCACCGTGAGAAGGACATGAAAAAAAAACAACGAACAGGATCAATGGGTGTGATGTGACTGGCTGAGTGTGTGGCGACTCTGCAGCCTGATTGGCTGAGTGTGTGGCGACTCTGCAGCCTGATTGGCTGAGTGTGGTGATGTTGTACCCTGATTGGCTGCGTGTGTGGCGATGCTGCAGCCTGATTGGCTGCGTGTGTGAACGTCTACCTCGATTGGTTCGCTGAGTGCAGAGATGGTGGTGAATCCTACAATGTCACTGAAGTACAGGGTGGCGTCTGAGTAGTGCTCTGGTTGGACCGGCTTCCCCTTCTTCAGCGCCTGTGCTACAGACCTGGAACAGTAAAGATATCCGTCAGTCCTCGGCTGTGCAGTGGAGTGTGAATCAGGTCATATTAAATCCGTTCCACTTCCTCAGCTCTTATTCTTCTTCTGACTCTACTTGTTCTTCATGCGTGAGCCTGTTTTGTGGATTTGGTTAATGACGTGCCGCGCCGTGTGGAACACGCTACTTTGGAAGAAGCTGTCCGATGAGTCTCTCCGTCTTGGTTCTCTCGATCTCCAGCTCGTCCGTTCGTTCTCGGATCAGATCCTCCAGGTTGGAGCTGTACTGCTCCAACATCCTCAGCATGGAGTCGATGATGTTCGCCCGTTTGCATCTGTTGATTCCCCGAAACTGCAAACAAACAAAGGGCTTTCTGAATCAGGCTGAAAAACATCTGGGTTTGACGTGTTACCTGCTCCAAGATCGTGAAACTCAAAAAGTACAAGAACACTGCAATTCCAGGTAACATCCAGCAGGTGGCAGCAGACTGACCTGCTTGAAAATGTCATCAAAGCTCGGCCTCTTTTCTGGATCCTCGTTCCAGCACTCGTTCATCAGGATGAGACAGTCGGGAGGAGCTTCATCGACGGACACGACGGGTCTGCAGAGTGGAGGAGGCTCCTTCAGATGCTCCACAATTTCTGAACACAGACAGGTCAACAGACAGAGAGACACGGACAGGTGAAACAGACAGGTCAACTGTAGTAGAGAAGCTTGAATCTTCGACTGGACTGGGTTGCTTGACGCGAGGACGTTTCGCTTCAAATCGCAGAAGCTTCCTCAGCTAAAATTCTTGCTCTGGTGGTCTGACTTCTGTCTTGACTCTTGTCAAGAAGAATGAACCGAAGTCACAAAAGCTGGAGTTTTAAACCTAACCAGACCCCTCCTACCGAGAGGCCGACTGCTATAGGCTAGTGACTAAACAATAGCTCTAATTAGAGCTTATTGTGCTCTAGTTGGTACCCTCCTAATGAGGGTTAGGGTTGTGACTTCGGTTCATTCTTCTCGACAAGAGTCAAGACAAAAGTCAGACCACCAGAGCAAGAATTTTAGCTGAGGAAGCTTCTGCGATTTGAAGCGAAACGTCCTCACGTCAAGCAACCCAGTCCAGTCGAAGATTCAAGCTTCTCTACTATGGAAACCACCTGGACAACTGAGAGCCTACACAGAAAGACAGGTCAACTGACAAAGAAACATGGACAGTCGAAACAGACATATCAACAGACAAAGGGACACAGACAGGTGAAACAGACAGACACAAACAGAGAAAGATAAACACAAACAGGGCAGACAGGTCAACAGACAGACACAGACAGTACAGACAGACACGTTGAGAGACAGATGGTTCAGACTGGACTTGAAGAACATGGTGGTGGTTGTTGGGTTAAAGAATGAAAAATGGTGAATGATGGTCTAGTGGTTAAGCGTTGGGCTTGGGACCAGGGGATCCTCGGTTCAAATCCCGGCCTGACCGGAAAATCACTAAGGGCCCTTGGACAAGGTCTTTAATCCCCTAGTTGCTCCCGGTGTGTAGTGAGCGCCTTGTATGGCAGCACCCTGACATCTGGGTGAATGTGAGGTCTTATTGTAAAGATTGCAGATGGAAAAGTGCTATATAAATGCAGTCCATTTACCATTTATCAGTGAAGAACTGATCACAGGGTTGGAGGTGTCGGGTGGAGAGAGCGCTCATCATCAAGTCACATTGACCAATGAGGAAGCTGCTGCTCCAATACCAACATTAAAGTCCCACCGCGGTGATGAGCACCTGAACGTTTCCAAGTCCAGATACAAACCAACTCAGGCCCCACCTCAAGTCTCAAAGAACTGAGTGAGGGCCTCAACTTCACACTCAACACAGAGGCAGGAGGTCATGAGGAAGGAAGGAAGGCTCACCATGTGCAGGCATGTCCATCATGGCATAGGGCAGCGACCGTGAGATCACTTCATGCACAATGATGGAGAAACTGAAGACGTCTCCAGCAAACGTTCCTCCTTGGACCGGGTTCCTCAAGAGTTCTGGAGCTGTCCACAGCAGGTCTGAGAACCACAGACAGGATAATAGACAGGCAGTGACACCTGCAGTCCGAACAGTCCGGCATGTTGAATCATAGTGTTGGATGTGGACAGAAAAGTTTTGGACCTTGTGGTTCCTTGAGCAGGCTGAGGTTCTGCGCATGAAGAATCATGGGAAGACCATAGTCTGTAATTTTCAGAACAAAGCGACCATCGACGAGACAGTTTGTAGATTTCAAGCGACCGTGAGACAAACCGCGTAGGTGGAGGTACTTCATCCCCTGAAACACACAAAACAGCTCTGAGATCATCTCAGATAAAAATCACTTTCAAGGAAACCAAGTACCCGAGGCGTCAGCGCCGCCATCTGAAAGGACGAATGTTACCACCAAAAAACAAAACCAAAAACACTTTGGCTGAGGGGGTGGAGCCTATTCCCTGACATCACCTTGATGAGGTCCATCAGCAGAGATGACTTGAACATCCAGTCGAGTCTTACGTTGGAGTCGGCCAGCAGGTCAGCCAGGCTGCCACGCAGGAGGTGCTCCACAACCACAGCAAAGATCCCAGAGTCCAGAAACAGACCAAGATACAGGTTCAGATTCTCGTGCCGCATCTCCCGCAACTACAAACACACAACCACAACACAAACTGTTTTACAAACAACAAAACACTTCACGACCACCAACAGAACACACCACCAGGACCACCAGCAAAACACGCCACAACCGCCAACAAAACACACCATCACAACCGCCAGCTAAACACACCACCAAGACCACTAGCTAAACACGCCACAACCGCCAACAAAACACACCATCACAACCACCAGCTAAACACACCACCAAGACCACTAGCTAAACACGCCACAACCGCCAACAGAACACGCCACAACCGCCAATAGAACACACCACCAGGACCGCCAGCAAAACACGCCACAACCGCCAACAGAACACGCCACAACCGCCAACAAAACACGCCACAACCGCCAACAAACCACGCCACAACCGCCAACAAAACACGCCACAACCGCCAACAAAACACGCCACAACCGCCAACAGAACACGCCACAACCGCCAACAGAACACGCCACAACCGCCAACAGAACACGCCACAACCGCCAACAAAAACACGCCACAACCGCCAAGCAAAACACGCCACAACCGCCAACAGAACACGCCCAAACCGCCAACAAAACACGCCACAAACCGCCAACAGAACACGCCACAACCGCCAACAGAACACGCCACCAACGCCAACAACCG
>NC_047125.1:35081725-35210444 GCF_902500255.1 Thalassophryne amazonica | reverse complement strand
TCTATCTGTCACATCGTGACAAAGGTTTTGTTTATCTGTTGATGCTCCAAAGTTTACTTTTATCCATTTTATCTTCAAACGTCTTCTTGACATGAATTAAACTGTTGTTCTTATTTTTTTCTTCTTGTGATCTTTGATTTGGTTCTTGAACCCTGAAGCTTTATGATGTGGTGTCCTTTGGGGGTCACATGACAGATGATGTCATCATTGTCAAGTTTGTCATTTTTGTTCTGTTCTGTGACATCTTCTTGGTTATGTGGTTCCTGTTTTTCTCGGCTGTCACCCGGGTTCTTGGCGGTGGGCGGTTCCCTTCTATTTGCCACGCCCTGCTCTCATCTCGCGCACCTGTCTCTCATCTGATGCTCATCACTTCCACTATTTAAGCCTCTCTTCTCGCTCTGCTCTCCAGATCCTTGTGCTCTTTGGCCTTCGTTTCCAGCTCTTCTCCTGAGAATGTTCCCTCCGTGTTTTTGTGCGGTCTGATCGTTTTTTGGTCTCTGCTTTTTGCTTCATGCTTTGTTTGCTGATGGTCTTTTTGTGTCCCGGACTCTGCTCGTCTATTCAGTAAAGTCTTCTGAACATCAGCCTCCTGTGTCTGAGTCTGGCATTTGTGTCCAGCTGTTTTTGCTCCAGACCTTGTTAGTCACGTGAAGTGTTTTACCTGCACACACCGTTGCTCCACACAGCAGCAGCACAGCCGCACCTGGAAAACACCAAAAACACCTGAGAGTCAAACGTCTGTGTCCGTCAGTCTGACTGTGGACGCCCAAAGGGTCCAACAACACGTGACCTCACACGCCGAGCCAGCACTTTGACCTTTGACCCTGCAGCTCTGTGTGACCTGACAGCACAGTCTGTGCAGCAGTGCCACCTGGTGGCCATTAATGGAAACTTAAAGTGTATTTTTCAATCTTGATGGTTTATTGTGACCTGAGTTCAGATAAGCGGTTGAAGGTGAGTGAGTGAGTGAGTGAGTGAGTAATAATAAATTGTGTTGTGAGCTTTCATAAGTGTGTATCATATGTAATATTAATTATGTGGCAAAATGACAAAAAATGCTGAATAAAGGTGAGAAAATGACTTATTTTTAGTGTGTATCTGTATTCTGTAAAGTAGTGACTTCAGTTTTACTGCCTGAATGTTTTGTCATGATAAATATCTCATCATTCGTTTAGAGATGCAATTAAAAGTCTCAACTTCATAAATCTGTTTATCCCTTTTTAATTAGTCTCAGGTTTTTCTTCACATCAGGTTTTCCATCCTGAGATATTCTGTCAGAGCAAATTCACAGAATGGAAATATTTTGTCTCTCAATTTGGTGGGTCACATGACACTCACTTTGACTTTGTATATTCTACTAATATAAGAATATACATGAATGAGACTAATTTCTCTGCGATATACTGAATATTCCAGGGAAGTCTTTTCAGATTTCTTTCAACTTGATCCAGAAATTATTGAATAATCTTACTTTCACCCTGGCCGGTGTGAAGAGAAGCGCTCTGTAAAAGCGACGCTGCAGGTGGCTTAAGAGCCGTCTTTAACCCTCTGGAGTCCAGGGTATAATTGGCTGTTTTATCTTTATAATTGACCTTTAAAAACTGTTTTCCTGACCTTGTTTGGTGTCATGTTTTTCAGCACAACTTCACCTGTGTGACTTTACAGTTTCTCCTTCATTCTGACCGACTGCAGTAACACAGTGAACTTAAAATCACACAAAAACTTAAAATCTAAGTCAAAAAAGTTTTGTTTTTTTTACAGTGAAAACCACAAACGTCTTTAACGAACCATTTTCATGACTTCAAATGTAAATATAAATTGTAAATTTCAAAAACATATGTACAAATGTAGCAAAAAACAAAGTTAAATACAACTATTTCCATAAATGTAGGAAATGCTTCAGGCATTTTTTGTACAATTATTTACAAAACAGATTTCACAATAAGATTTAGAATGTAAATATAAATTGTACATTTCAAAAACATATAGTGCAGGAAATGCTAATGCTAACCTATTTACAAAACAATCAAATGTCAAAATAAGATGCAACACAAACTATTTGTGCCACTCAAAAAAACAATTTCCTGTCCAACCCAACACAGAGGGGCACATCTCAGGTCTGACACTTCCACGGTGTGTCACTCCTCTTGTTGTCCACCTGAAGCCAGTTGGCACTTCAGTCTGCCTTTTGTGGTTTTTTGGTGAGGATCTGTGCCACACAGTTGACACACCAGCTCCACCATAAAGTCCTTGTGTGTTCTGGGCTGCACCTGCTTGACGCTACTGATCTCATGATGCAAGATGAACCCATCTGTGGTTGCAAAGTCAATGAAATGCAGCAACACTGTCCTGTACCAGCGTGCAGTTTTCTGATGGGTGGAGTCGTACTGGATGAGCTGGTCAGATAGGTCGACTCCACCCATGTCAACACTGGGGTAGGACAGAGAATGTCTTTCACCGTCCAGCGTCCATCCTTCACCCTTCTCTGTCTCACTCAAACACATGATGGATGGTGGAGCACACAGATACCTCCCGTGTGTCCATCCACTTTACAGACACCAGAGGTCCCTCTCTTATCCATCTTATAGATCCTCTTTCAGATTTTATTCTGAGAGCATTTGCCCTCCTCTGGGGCTTCCTCATCTGTTCTCCCTGTATGTGCCACATGCCCAAAACGTCACGTTAGCCAGGTCCATGAACAGTTTGGGACTCGTGTAAATATTGTCCATATGAATGTGGTACCCAGTACTAAGCGAGGATGGCTGGATCAGGTTCATGACCACATCATACGACAGCCCGTGCTCACCTGTGGTCACAGTCTTGCCAGTGTAAATGGTGAACTTGTGTGTAGCCATTACTTGAAACAGCCAACACAAAAAGTTTCATGCCCCATTTTGTTGGCTTCTCCTTCAAATATTGAGTCATTCCAGTTTTTGCCTTCGTCGCCAACATCCTTTCATCCACTGCCAGCTCCCTTCTCAGGTGGTAATAAGCCTGGTAGGCCCTGAGGATGTCATCATAAAGAGGCCTGACTCCAAAGAGTTTGTCATGACCTGCTGTTCCCTTTTTTCTATCATTTTCTACATCCTCATCTGGATCACTTAGATGGATGTTCCAGAATATTGATCTAAATCTGTCTTTGGACATTACTTTTGCTGGAAAGACCACAGACAAAATATGACTTTGTTTCCAGTAGTCGTGGAGATTTGGCAGTGACACCAACAACATGTATATCAGAAGTCCAAAAAATTTGTACAGATCTTCCATTTCAATGTCTGTCCAGTTGTATTTTTTCCCTAATGCCTTGTTTATTGCAGCAATTTTATTGGTGTTGGTGCAAATTGTTCTGTGTCAGTTGCAAAAAACAAAAGAAACAGGTGTTTTGGACTTTGGGTGGAAAGTGTCTCAACCTGGACTCCTGGTGTTCCCTGAGGCTGAAATCTTCTTACTGCTGGAGCGGTATCTGTGTCCTCCTCCGTGTTCCAGCAGTCAGAGCTGGGGTGTGTCTCTGCTGCATGTCCGAGCAGAGATCTGGATCTGGAAACAGAAGCGTGCGCTCCCCTACCCTTTCTTCAGATCTCCATGCGCACGTTGGTGGATCCACCTGCTTTGGTTGCTCCTCCAGAACAAAAGAGGGATCATCTCTTTCAGTACCAGACTCCTCACTGTCTGTTTAAGACTCCAACGACGCACTGCATGCTCCGTCTTCCTCCAGTTCAAAAAATAACTGAAGTGCTTGCTTCACATTCATACAATGACTCATTTTTACAAAAATCCCCCAAACATCAATAAAAAACACTAACCACACACGCTTACCACCAGTAATAAAGAGAAAGCGACCACACAATCAGACCCACATGGGGTGGGTGTTGGGAAGGTGTCGTAGCACGGACCCACAACAGGGGGCGCAAATGAACGGACAATGAATAAGCCAAAAAGTAACAATTTAATGTTGTGATAATACACAACTAAATACACAGAAATTGTAAAGTCAATTGACACCAGGTGACGTGTGGGCAGGCTCGAAGATAGAAGACCCCCGACGAGAGGCTTCCACCCCAACGGTCTGAAGAACACCGGAGCCGCCAAGTCCTGAGTCCCCAGGTGGCCTCTGTCTTCGGCTGTTGACCCTGGTACTGCTGGCAGAAAGCAGAGACAAGATGAATGAGTGTGAGTCCGCACACTCAGTAATCCACAGTCTGTACACAGTTAGGAGGGAGCACCTCCACCTCCAATCACACACTCGTGCAGCTCCTGGTTAACCACTTATCTGGTTTGGAGTATGAGGCGAAGCCGTCGCTGTCACACCAAACGCCAATCCCACAGACAAGGAAAACCACCAGGAAAACGGCTGCAACAGAAGTTCAGATTATTATACAACGTATGTGTCAGCAGAGAAATTACCTCTTCAGTAGTCGATTTCTCGGCGAGGAGGTGGAGCTGCAGTCCGGCCTTTATGGTGATGATGATGAACGAGTGACAGCTGGTGCAGAGGATGAATGACAGCTGTCACTTCTTCTGGGTTTGGCACCCTCTCGTGCTTGGAGCCCACACTCCAAGCAGGGCGCCCTCTGGTGGTGGTGGGCCAGCAGTACCTCCTCTTCAGCGGCCCACATAACAGGACCCCCCCCTCAACGGGCGCCTCCTGGCGTCCGACCAGGCTTGTCTGGATGTCTCGCGTAGAAATCGGCCAGGAGGGCCGGGTCCAGGATGAAGCTCCTCTTCACCCAGGAGCGTTCTTCAGGTCCATACCCCTCCCAGTCCACCAGATATTGGAACCCCCGGCCTTACGACGGACGTCCAGGAGCCTGCGGACTGTCCAGGCAGGCTCCCCGTCAATGAGCCGGGCAGGAGGCGGCGTAGGTCCCGGAGCACAGAGGGGTGAGGTGTGGTGTGGCTTCAGACGGGAAACATGAAAAACAGGGTGAATCCGCAGTGAAGCCGGGAGTTGGAGCTTCACTGCGGCCGGGTTGATGATCTTGAGGATACGAAACGGACCAATGAACCTGTCTTTCAGTTTCAGGGAGTCAACACAAAGAGGGATGTCCTTGGTCGAGAGCCACACCTCCTGCCCGGGCTGGTATGTGGGGGCCGGGGAACGCCGGCGGTCCGCATGGGTCTTGGCCCTCGTCCGGGCCTTTAACAGGGCAGAGCGGGCGGTCCGCCACACCCGGCGGCACCTCCTGAGGTGGGCCTGGACCGAGGGTACACCTCTCCCTCCACCAGCGGGAACAATGGGGGCTGGTACCCCAAACATGCCTCAAAAGGGGAGAGGCCGGTAGCAGACGAGACTTGGCTGTTATGGGCATACTCGATCCAGGCCAGATGGTGACTCCAGGCCGCTGGGTGCGCGGAGGTGACGCAACGAAGGGCCTGTTCCAACTCCTGGTTAGCCCGCTCTGCCTGGCCGTTTGTCTGGGGGTGGTACCCGGACGAGAGACTCACGGTGGCCCCCAGCTCCTTACAGAAACTCTTCCACACCTGCAAAGAGAACTGGGGACCACGATCTGATACAATGTCTGATGGTATCCCATGCAGCCGCATGACGTGGTGGACCAGGAGGTCTGCCGTCTCCTGGGCCGTCGGGAGCTTCGGGAGGGCCACGAAGTGGGCCGCCTTGGAGAACCGGTCCACCATCGTGAGAATAACGGTGTTGCCCTGGGACGGCGGGAGGCCCGTGATGAAGTCCAGGCCAATGTGAGACCAGGGGCGATGAGGCACCGGCAGGGGTTGGAGGAGTCCAGAGGTCCTCCGATGGTCTGCCTTGCCCCTGGTGCAGATGGTACAGGCCTGGACGTAGTCCTGGACGTCGGTTTCCAGGGACGCCCACCAGAAGCGCTGCTGGACTACTGCCACGGTCCTACGCACTCCGGGATGACAGGACAGCTTGGACCCGTGACAGAAGTCCAATACGGCAGTTCTTGCCTCTGGTGGGACGTACATTCTGTTCTTGGGGCCGGTCCCCGGGTCCGGGCTCCTTGCCAGGGCCTCCTGGACGGTCTTCTCCACGTCCCAGGTGAGGGAGGCCACGACAGTGGACTCGGGGATGATGGTCTCGGTGGGGTTCGACAGCCCGCTTTGGCTTCTTCTTCGTGCACCCGGGACAATGCATCTGATTTTTGGTTTTTGGTCCCGGGGCGGTACGTGATCCGGAAGTCAAAGCGCCCGAAGAACAGAGACCAGCGGGCTTGCCTGGGGTTCAGCCGCTTGGCGGTCCGGATGTACTCCAGGTTCCGATGGTCCGTGAAAACCGTGAAAGGCAACGATGCCTCCTCCAGCAGGTGTCTCCACTCTTCAAGAGCCTCCTTCACCGCGAGGAGCTCCCGATTGCCGACGTCATAGTTCCGTTCAGCTGGGGTCAACCTGCGGGAAAAATAGGCACAAGGATGGAGAACCTTATCAGCCTCCACGCTCTGGGACAGCACGGCTCCTATCCCTGAGTCAGAGGCGTCCACTTCCACTATGTACTGGCGATCAGGATCAGGCTGCACCAGAACTGGTGCAGTCGAGAACCGCGTTTTCAACTCCTGGAACGCGGCTTCGCACCGATCCGACCAGGTGAAGGGACCTTGGTGGAGGTCAGGGCAGTCAGGGGGCTAACATACCTGACTGTAGCCTTTAATGAACCTCCTGTAGAAATTTGCAAAGCCGAGGAACTGCTGCAATTTCCTGCGGCTTGTTGGTTGGGGCCAATATCTCACCGCCGCAACCTTGGCCGGATCAGGGGCGACGGAGCTGGAGGAGATGAATGAACCCCAGGAAGGACAAAGAAGTGCGGTGGAACTCACACTTCTCGCCCTTCACAAACAGCCGGTTCTCCAACAACCGCTGTAGGACCTGACGTACATGCTGGACATGGGTCTCAGGGTCCGGGGAAAAGATGAGTATATCGTCCAGATATACGAAGACGAACCGATGCAGGAAGTCCCGCAAGACGTCATTTACCAAAGCTTGGAACGTCGCGGGGGCGTTAGTGAGGCAGAACGGCATGACCAGGTACTCAAAGTGACCTAAACGGGGTGTTTGAATGCCGTCTTCCATTCGTCTCCCTTCCGGAGCCGAACCAGGTGGTACGCGTTTCTAAGATCCAATTTAGTGAAAATTTGGGCTCCATGCAGGGGCGTGAACACTGAATCCAACAGAGGTAACGGGTATCGGTTGCGAACCGTGATCTCGTTCAGCCCTCTGTAATCAATGCATGGACGGAGTCCGCCGTCCTTTTTGCCCACAAAAAAGAAACCAGCACCCATCGGGGAGGTGGAGTTCCGGATCAGCCCGGCAGCTAAAGAGTCCCGGATGTAGGTCTCCATTGATTCGCGTTCCGGATGTGAGAGGTTGTACAACCTACTGGACGGGTACTCAGGGCCCGGGACCAAATCGATGGCACAATCGTACGGTCGGTGCGGGGGAAGAGTGAGCACCAGATCTTTGCTGAAAACGTCAGCAAGATCATGGTACTCCTTTGGCACCGCCGATAGATTGGGGGGGACTTTAACCTCCTCATTAGCCGTCGTGCCGGGAGGAACCGAGGATCCTAAACACTCCCGGTGGCAGGTTTCGCTCCACTGCATCACAACCCCGGACGGCCAATCTATCCGGGGATTGTGCTTCACCATCCATGGAATCCAAAATCACTCGGGAGGTAGAAGGTGTTACTGGAACACGATCTCCTCCCTGTGATTTCCAGACACAACCAAGGTCACTGGCTGTGTCTGATGTGTGATTAATGGAAGCAGGGTGCCATCTAGTGCTCGTACCTGCAATGGTGCCGGCAGAGCCACCAGGGGGAGCCCTACTTCCTTTGCCCATCTGCTATCCAGCAGATTCCCTTCCGACCCCGTGTCTACCAGTGCTGGGGCGTGAAGGGTTAAATCCCCACAAAGGATCGTTACTGGGATTCGTGCAGATTTGCGGGGTTTCCCCGCGTGCGTGTTATGGCCCACCCTTAGCCCAGTTTCTAAGGACGGGCGTTGTAGTTTGACCGTTTTGGGGCAGTCCTTCTGCATATGCTCACAAGAGCCGCAGACAAAACACTCCCCGCGGGCCAGCCTCCTTTGTCTGACGTTTGTTTTTATTTTGGCCCTGCTCGTGTCCCTTGCCTCCTCATCAGGGGGAGCTGTAGCCACACGGAGCTCTCTGGCAGTGAAGCGTGGGGACGACGTCACCCTTTCGGAACCGGAAGGGGGAGGGACGGCTCGTGCCCGGTCACGCCCCCCGGCCTGCTCCCGACGATGCTCAGTCAAACGGTTGTCTAAGCGTATAACCAAATCGACAAGCCCGTCAAAATCCCGCGGTTCCTCCTTAGCCAGCAGGTGCTCCTTCAGGACCGGAGACAGTCCATTTACGAAGGCGGCGCGGAGCGCAACGTTATTCCAGCCGGCCCTAGCTGCCGCAATGCGGAAGTTGACTGCATACTCGGGCTTGCGCTGCGACGCCCCTGTCTCATTGACAGCAGCACGCTCGAAGCGGTCCTCGCCTCTGTTGGGATGGTCAAAAAACTTGTTTGAAACTCCCGTATAAACTCAGCATAAGACGTTAGGAGCCGTGAATGTCTGCTCCCAAAGCGCCGTAGCCCAGGCGCGTGCCTCTCCTCGAAGCAGACTAATAACATAAGCCACCCGGCTGGCGTCTGACTCGTACATGACAGGACGCTGTGAAAAGACGAGCGAACACTGCATGAGGAAGTCTGCGCATGTCTCAACACAGCCTCCGTACGGTTCCGGAGGGCTTATGTATGCTTCAGGGGATGGTGGGGGGGGTTGTTGAACGACCAGTAGAACGTCTGTTACAGGCCCAGGACCAGCCAGAGGAGTGGCTGCAGCAGTGCCCTGATCGCGCACTTCCACCCTGGTGGTGAGAGCCTCCACCCTCCGGTTAAGGAGAACATTCTGCTCGGCCACTAAATCCAGCCGAGCCGTGAAGGCGGTTAAGATTTGCTGCAGCTCACTCAACACGCCTCCCGCTGACGCCTGCGCTCCTGGCTCTTCCATTGGCCATTCAAGCTCGGGTTGACGCCCCTCGGAATCCAAGACGATTGGCCGAGAAATCCTGTTGGGAAGGTGTCGTAGCACGGACCCACAACAGGGAGCGCAAATGAATGGACAATGAATAAGCCAAAAAGTAACAATTTAATGTTGTGATAATACACAACTAAATACACAGAAATTGTAAAGTCAATTGACACCAGGTGACGTGTGGGCAGGCTCGAAGATAGAAGACCCCCGACGAGAGAGAAGCCGCGTCCCACACGGCTTCCACCCCAATGGTCTGAAGAACACCGGAGCCGCCAAGTCCCGAGTCCCCAGGTGGCCTCTGTCTTCGGCTGTCGACCCTGGTACTGCTGGCAGAAAGCAGAGACAAGATGAATGAGTGTGAGTCCGCACACTCAGTAATCCACAGTCTGTACACAGTTAGGAGGGAGCACCTCCACCTCCAATCACACACTCGTGCAGCTCCTGGTTAACCACTTATCTGGTTTGGAGTGTGAGGCGAAGCCGTCGCTGTCACACCAAACGCCAATCCCACAGACAAGGAAAACCACCAGGAAAACGGCTGCAACAGAAGTTCAGATTATTATACAACGTATGTGTCAGCAGAGAAATTACCTCTTCAGTAGTCGATTTCTCGGCGAGGAGGTGGAGCTGCAGTCCGGCCTTTATGGTGATGATGATGAACGAGTGACAGCTGGTGCAGAGGATGAATGACAGCTGTCACTTCTTCTGGGTCTGGCGCCCTCTCGTGCTTGGAGCCCGCACTCCAAGCAGGGCGCCCTCTGGTGGTGGTGGGCCAGCAGTACCTCCTCTTCAGCGGCCCACATAACAGTGGGTGGACTGTGATCAAACACACGTGGTGCTAGTGACTTCTGATTGGTGGAAAATTCACGAGGCAGCCAACCAATGAGGAAGAAGGAGTCATATTTCTTCCCAGCACTGTCCCTGCTGCAGTAGAGAAGGAAATGTTCCTTTTGTCTGTGTGTGTTCATAAACACGCAGCAAAAAATGACAATGATATTCATCAAAACGCATGGTGTAAAAAATACTCATGAAGTTATACTGGGCTTATTAACAAATTTAAAAAGTGCTATTTCTCCATGTAATGTGGAGTTGCGTCAGGAAGGGCATCTGGCATAAAACTTGTGCCAATTCAACAAGCAGATCCACCTTGGATTTGCTGTGGCAACCCCAAGTGCAAACAAGGGAGCAGCCGAAGGGACTTACTTATAAAGGTTGATGTCTCCACGTTCAACATGCATTTAAAGAGAGCCTGAGAGTGCAGCAGATTGTTACGTCCGCTATTTAGGTCATGTGAGTTTTTACGCGAGGGCACGTCATTCAACTCCAGAGGGTTAATATTAATATGATGAGAGCGTGTGAAGCTTTTAGTTTCACCCCTGATTACTTCCCATCTTTAACTTCATAATGAAATTAATTAAGGATCAGACTAGTATCTGGTGTCGTGGCAGACAGAGAGTATGTTTGACAAACTGATGGAATTATTTTCTATCTGAACTGGGACCAACAAATTCATTCAAGTCTATTCTATAAATCGTCTGATCCTCTTCTGGATTTGTTTGGACAAATAGCCGCTGTACAAATGTGGGATAAATGTAACAGCAAAGTAGCAGCATGGAAAATACAGATTTATCCTGAAACTCTCTTGAAAACATTGATCATGTCCACATTGATTTCTATTTATATCTGGTTATTAAACGCCAACCAAGATGGCGGCGCTCTGGCAACAGTCAGCGAATAGGCGGATCGCCGCGGTCCTCCATCTAGTGACTAAATAGAAATCGATGGTCCAGCCACTGATGTCACAGTGCAGCTCTACTCTGATTGGCTGTCACCCCCACCACTCAAAAAAAAGAAAGAAAGAAAGAGATTGAAACAGAATGTGACATTTTAACATCTTAAAATACCTCTTAAAATAAGTCAAGGTTCACCATCTTTGAACTTGTCCAAGGTCTGTGTCCCAAGAATGTTCCCTGTGAATTTCAAGGCTCTGGCAGTAAAAGGACTGGACTTATGCTGACTACAGAGAGAGATGGACAGACAGATGGATGGACAGAGGGACAGACGGACACACGGAAGCAAAGTCTTCATAATACCTGATGGCCATATTTGATGGCCTTGAATAAAAACCACAGCTCCTGAGACAAATCGGCTTCAGTGAAATGAATTATAGTTAACACACTGCATTTTACTGACAGTAACGATAATGGCGGTGTAACTATGGAAACAGAAATTCATTCAATTACCCGTTATTGAAAAAAATAAATGCCGTTAGTAACGAGGAGTAGGACGGGTATCAAACCAAACATACACCTTATCAATCAAAATTCCAGATGGGATCAGTCGTGGACAAACTGACAAAGACCGTCACCTGCGCCATCATTTGTGAGAGAAGACGGCGGTGATGAATGTCATCAGTACATAAGGCCCACAGGAAGTGTGTGAGAAGAAGCAGAGTGAGCTGGATGAGGTGGAGCATGAACCCGAGTGACGGAGCTGCAACTGGAGCACCAAAGAGCACGTTGGAGAAGAGAAGAGACACAAAGAGGAAGTAACGAGTGGACGTGATGTCAAAGAGAGGAACGTGGAAACAGCTGCAATAACTCTGGAGTCAGACTGAGTGATCACATGATCGAGCTAACGAGCTGCCGCTCGCCATGTTTGGTCAACAAATGCTTCAAACGGCAGCTAAAAAATGGCACTTCAGCAAAATGTTTCTGGGTTTAACACCACATTCGCTTCACAAAGCTTCAAATCAATGAAGACTTTAAACTCCACGCTGACCTCTGACCTTTGTTTGGACCCTGAAAGGTCATTGTGCAGGTCGAGCTGCCGACAGAAAAACTTCAGGAACAAAACGCAGCAGATTCACAAAGAAGAGAAAATTGAAAGGAAATCATTAACGAGGTTCACAGGCTGAAGCTTTAACGAGCTGCTGAACGAGGTGATGATGTCACAGTGAGAAAAGAGCGAAAAAATGACACAAACTGACCTGAGAGGATCAACGAAGTCTTCATCATGTTCAGAGCAAAAGATGAACAAACTTCTGCTTTTCTTCATTTCTCTTCATTTCCTCATTTGACACTTTGACCTAAAAAAAGAATTCAAACATGACTGTGACATTGAGAGTACAAATACTGCACAGACTACTGCAATATTGCAGGAAACAAATACTGTAAATACTACTGCAGTACTGCAGGAAACAAACACTGCACAGACTACTGCAATACTGCAGGAAACAAACAAGGCAAAAACGACTGCAGTACGCAGGAAACAAATACTGCACAGACTACTGCAATACTGCAGGAAACAAATACTGTAAATACTACTGCAGTACCGCAGGAAACAAATACTGCACAGACTGCTGCAATACTGCAGGAAACAAATACTGTAAATACTACTGCAGTACGCAGGAAACAAATACTGCACAGACTGCTGCAATACTGCGGGAAGCAAATACTGTAAATACTACTGCAATACCACAGGAAACAAATACTGTACTGCAAAAACTACTGCAATACCACAGGAAACAAATATCGCAAAGACTACTGTAATACTGATGGAACAAATACTGCAAATACTACTGCAATACTGCAAGAAACAAACACTGCAAAGACTACTGCAATACCACCAGAAACAAATACTGCAAAGACTATTGCAATACTGCATGAACCAGATACTGCAAAGACTACTACAATACTGCAGGAAACAAATACTGCAAAGACTACTGCAATACTGCATGAAACACACACTGGAAATACTATTGCAATACCGCAGCAAACTAATACTGCAATACTGCAAAAAACAAATACTGCAAAGACTACTGCAATATGCAGGAAAGAAATACTGCAAAGATGACTACAATGACGCCGGAAACAAATACTGCAAAGACTACTGCAATACTGCAGGAAACAAATACTGCAAAGATGACTACAGTGACGCAGGAAACAAATACTGCAAAGACTACTGCAATACTGCATGAAACACACACTGGAAATACTATTGCAATACTGCAGCAAACTAATACTGCAAAGACTACTGCAATACTGCAAAAAACAAATACTGCAAAGACTACTGCAATATGCAGGAAAGAAATACTGCAAAGACTACTGCAATATCATCATCATCATCAAACCTTTATTTAATCAGGAAAAGCTCATTGAGATTGAAAATCTCTTTTCCAAGAGAGTCCTGGCCAAGACAGGCAGCAAAAAGACAAAGTTAACACAAACAAAAGAGACAAACAGGATAAGACATACAGTGATACTCAAGAAACATGTTGTTAAAAATAAGCATCAAGTGATCATCTGTCCAAACATCTACAGACTGATGTTTCAGCCTCCAAGTCTTGTAGTAGTGCTTTAAAAGTGTTTAAAGAGACCAGCTCCTGAAGTTTCAGGTCATTTTGTAAGTTGTTCCAGGTGAAGGGCGCGGCCAATTTAAAAGTCTTCTTTCCCCGTTCTGTTCTGACCTTAGGAACAGACAGCAACAGCAGATCCTGGGAGCGCAGACGATAACTACCTGCGGCTTTTGTGCTGATAAAAACCTGGAGATATGAGGGAAGCAAGCCTAAAATACATTTGTAAATTAAAAGATGCCAGCAGCTTTTTCTTCAAGAAGACAAATCTGACCAACCAACACGAGAATACAACAAACAATGATGAGTTAGAGATTTTAAGTGGGTGACAAACCTTAAGGTACCATGATAAACGGAATCTAAAACACGCAGACTTTGAACAGAAGCATTCATGTAGATTACGTCACCGTAATCCAACACAGACATAAAAGTAGACGCAACCAATCTCTTTTTGGCCTCAAACGACAGACAAGACTTGATTCTAAAGTAAAAACCTAATTTCACTTTCAGTCTCTTTGCCAGCTGCTGGATGTGAGGTGTAAAAAAGAGACTGTTGTCAACTAAAATCCCAAGATATCTGTACTGAGACACTTGTTCAGTTTGTACTCCGTGAGAAGAAGTGATTACTGGCGAATTCTGTGATTTAGATTTGGAGTTTGAAAACAACATGCATTTGGTTTTGGCTGCATTTAAAACAAGTTTTAAGTAATTCAAATTTGACTGGACAATATTAAAAGCGGTCTGCAGCTGGGATAGAGCCAATTCTAATGTGGGCACTGAGGTGTATAACACAGCATCATCTGCGTAAAAATGAAATTTAGCACCAGAAACATTGTAACATTATTTATATATAGAATGAAGAGGAGTGGTCCGAGGACCGACCCCTGCGGAACACCCTTAGTAATTTCTAGCCAACTGGAAGTGAGCCCGTTTGATTGTACACACTGAGACCTATGCAAATGATAGTTAGCAAACCAGTTGACAGATTGTGGAGAAAGTCTAACTCTGAGAAGTCTTTGTAATAGCAGTGTGTGATCAACTGTGTCGAAGGCTTTGGATAAATTGATGAAAAGAGCTGCACAGCGGTGCTTACTGTCAAGAGAATCAATTAAGTCATTAAGCACTTTTAAAGCTGCAGTAGTTGTACTATGTGATTTCCTAAAACCCGACTGATGGACAGATAAAATATTATTGTTGTTAAGAAATTCTTTGAGCTGATTACTAATGAGTTGTTCTTGCACCTTAGCTAGGACAGACGGTTTAGAGATGGGACGATAATTATTCAATATTAAGGGGTCACGCCCTTTGAACAGGGGGAGAACATAGCAGATTTCCATACACTGGGGAGTTCATTGGTTGCAAGAGACAGATTAAAAATATATGTTAAAGGAGCAGCAACAAAATCAGCTGCTAGGTTTAAAAATTAAGGCTCTAATTTGTCAGGACCAGCTGATTTAGAGATGTTTAAAAGTGTCAGGGCTTTATGCACCTCAGAAACAGTGAAAGGAGTGAAACTAAAAGACTGGATAGACAAGGGATGATCACAGGACCAGCAAGTGGCAGGACAATTATGAGTACTATTAACAGATTCAAATAGGAAACCAGAGTGTTGTATGGCTGGGGGAGCCTGGCTGCCTTTTTGTTTCTGTCTTTTGTTTTTCCTTCCAGGTGGCTTGCATTTGGGACTGAGTGGCTGTGTAGCTGAGTTTATCAGGACCTCACCCTGATCACCTGCGGCTCGTCAGGACTCACAGCTGTGGTGCATCTACATGGATTGGAACATGGTGGCATTTAAGACTGGAGTACACAGTGTGTATTTGCCAGAGACTCGACCTTGTGACCAGACGGGTGAGATCGTCGTCTCGGGAGCCATCTCATCATCAGTGGATGCAGAGAACGTCCAGGTTTGATGCATGGTCTGTGAAAGAGGAGAGGGTGAGGTCTCACGCTCGTCAGCACACTTCCTGAGGTACGTTAGATTTTGTGACTAACATTTATACAGTCAGTAAATGTGGTGTCCCTCACACCTTATTATATTGAGCTGTATGTTGGTCGTGTAATCAGCTTCCACTGCAGTGGAGTTTTGTGAACTGGATGTTCCATGCCTTGATTAGTAATCAAGCCAGGAAGTGTTTGCTGTTTGTGCACCTTTGAGCGTTCTCTCTGTGTGTTGAGTGTGGACTCACATAAGGATTCCTTCTTTCACAGACTCGGTTTGTCGCGGCCACCTGGGGGGTGTCGGCGGGGTCCTTGGGTCCGAACTGGTTCTGGCTCCGGACCGTTTTGTGCTGCTGGGAGCACACCGCAAATCCGCCACGCCAGACCGCGCACTTATTTGTTTGTATTTTTTCACAGCACTGTTATGTTCATTAAACTCTGTTATCCTTTGTACCGTGCTCTGCTTATTTTATACTGGGTCCTTCAAACGCTGGTCGGTTCTCCGGGCTGCGTCCGACACATAACAGTAGTCTCTGGCCAAACATCATGGACCCAGCGGTAGCAGAGACGGTAACGCGCCGGGAAGGCGGCAGCAGACGTTCAGAAGTTATCCGGATCAGTTGCGGGTGCTCTCCGCCCGGATGGTGCGCGTTGGAGAACCCATTACTGAATACTGATTTGAGCGCTCATGCAGCCGTGTTCCTGTGTGTGCCTTATCCGAGGGTTGTGGTGGAGTGTGACTGGCGACGGCTTCGCATCACACTCCGACCGGATAAGAGGTTTAAACGGGAGCTGCAAGAGTGTGTCTGTAATGGGTGCACGCGCACGGCGGAGCTCTGTGGCACGGGTCGCTGTGCTTCCCGTGTGACAGTTGTAGCCCCGTTTCCCCGGATGAAGATAACTACTGCGTCTGTTGTGTCAGCTCCGGTGTTATTTAGTTAAATCACATTTTTGGTTGTGTGTTACACAGAGCTGCGCACAGAAAGGCAGCATGAGTTTGTTTTCTCAGTTACCAAAGGGGGTTTTTCATTTTTAGCACTTTGGCTCCCTCTTTTGGTGACTGAGTCACATTACCGTCAAGCTCTTAAGTTGGAACAGGTGTGTTCCATTTGTTTGAGCTTGACGGTATAAATCACTTATTAGTTTTGTGTGTGTTCATTTTGTGTGGGTGTTTTTTGAGTTGGTTTTTGTGTGGGGTTTTTATTTGTACACTATTTAGTGTCTGGGGTCGTGACCCTGCAGTTCTGTCTGGAGCAAAAAAAAGGACCCAAGCAACTTTATGTTAGTCTGTTAGTCTTTCTTTTTTATTTCTTTCAGTTTTGCCTCCCAGGGTTTGATGGGACGGTCCCCTGGGGGGTCATGGGGGGGTAATTGGGTTGTTTTTTCTTTTTTGTTTTGTTTTTTGTTATGCCCTCTCTTCTCCTCTGACTCCAGCCGGGTGAGCCGTAGAGTCGGCGTTGCTGGAGTGGTGCAGTTTGGTTATGCTGGGCATTTCCCAGGTAACCTCTGCACCCGAGAGGGGAGGGGGGGGGTTTGGGGTATTTTCTTTTTGTTCCCTCTCTTCTCCTCTGGCTCCAGCCGTGTGAGCCGTAGTGTCGGCGTTGCTGGAGTGGTGCAGTTTGGTTATGCTGGGCGTTTCCCAGGTAACCTCTGCACCTGGGGGGGGGGGTGTTTTTGTTTGTTGATTCCCTGTTCCACCTCCGGCTTCAGCGCGCCTTTGAGCCGTCTGCCATCGGCGTGGCTGAGGTTTGGGGCAGTGGGATATACCTGCAGCTGGTGGCTGGTTTGGAAGTCGGAGGAGTGGCGCCGTTTTGTGCCGTCTGCCATAACCGCTGTTCCACTCCTCCCGGTTGGCTTCTGGGGTATAGTCATGGTTGGTGACACTGGACGTGCTTCCAGTTTCCACTGCGCCAAGGGGGTGGGGTTGGGGTTGTTTTGTTTGTATGTTTTTTTTTCTCCTTTTGTTTTCCCCCCAGTTTCCGCCCTCAGGGTTTGACTGTGGTGTCCTCTGGGGGGGAAAGGGCTGTGGGTCCATCTAGCCATAGACGGCCGGGGCTGGGTCCGTTGGTCATGAGGGGAGGCGTCTCCTGGGGTTGATGGAATGGTCCTCTGGGAGGCGCTGGGAGTCCCCGTGGGTGACATTGGATCCCAGAGGGACCTCGGCTGTGGTTATTACTCCTGGAGCTGGCGGGATGTCCTCTGGGGGGTGTTGGTCCCTACATGTCGTTGGGGGGGGGGGTGTTAGTGTTTTTATTTGCTAGCTTAAGTTTGGGTTTTTCTTTTCTCCCCTTCCCGGGGTTTGATGGAACGGTCCTCTGGGGAGGGGGGGGGGGGGGGGGTGTTAGCATTTTTATTTGTAAGCTTAAGTTTGGGTTGTGTTTTTCTTTTCTCCTCTTCCCGGGGTTTGATGGGACAGTCCCCTGGGGAGGGGGGGGGGGTGTTTTGGTTGTTTGTGTTTGTCTTTTTTGTTTTATGACTAATCAGACTGTGAACATGGTTGGACAAAGGCTGACCGCACAGGTTTAAGAACTCCTGGCCACACCTGTGCTAATTGACTGATAGAAACAAGGGCAAAGATGCAGCCAGAGGAGAAGATATCAACCGTTCTGTTAGATGAAGATTCTGTTGGAAGATGAATGCGGATACGGTTTCCAGCCATGGTCCCTGGAGGGGGGTGTTTCTCCTGGGCCAGGTTTGTGTGGTCGCCGGGAGGCTTCCCGTGAGGGTGGGGTACTGTTGTATGGCTGGGGGGGCCTGGCTGCCTTTTTGTTTCTGTCTTTTGTTTTTCCTTCCAGGTGGCTTGCATTTTGGACTGAGTGGCTGTGTAGCTGAGTTTATCAGGACCTCACCCTGGTCACCTGCGGCTCGTCAGGACTCACAGCTGTGGTGCATCTACATGGATTGGAACATGGTGGCATTTAAGACTGGAGTACACAGTGTGTATTTGCCAGAGACTCGACCTTGTGACCAGACGGGTGAGATTGTCGTCTCGGGAGCCATCTCATCATCAGTGGATGCAGAGAACGTCCAGGTTTGATGCATGGTCTGTGAAAGAGGAGAGGGTGAGGTCTCACGCTCGTCAGCACACTTCCTGAGGTACGTTAGATTTTGTGACTAACATTTATACAGTCAGTAAATGTGGTGTCCCTCACACCTTATTATATTGAGCTGTATGTTGGTCGTGTAATCAGCTTCCACTGCAGTGGAGTTTTGTGAACTGGATGTTCCATGCCTGCAGGGTGGGGAGCTGATTAGTAATCAAGCCAGGAAGTGTTTGCTGTTTGTGCACCTTTGACCGTTTGTGCACCTTTGACCGCGCACTTATTTGTTTGTATTTTTTCACAGCACTGTTATGTTCATTAAACTCTGTTATCCTTTGTACCGTGCTCTGCTTATTTTATACTGGGTCCTTCAAACGCTGGTCGGTTCTCCGGGCTGCGTCCGACACATAACACAGAGGCTATGAAGTGCTCATTAAAACAATTCAACAATTCAGCCTTATCAGTAATTTGGACTGAATCCTTCACAATGCAAGATGGCAACTCAGCAGCAGTATTGTTCATATCCAAAGATTTGATAGTTTTCCAAAATTTAGAAGGATTGTTTAGATTTTTAGAGGATTGGGTGAGGAAATGATCAGCTTTGGCTTTCCTGATGGCTACAGTACAGGAGTTTCGAAGCTGCCTGAACTGCAGCCAATCACAAAAACAAACACTGCAAAGACTACTGCAATACCGCCGGAAACAAATACTGCAAAGACTATTGCAATATTACATGAAACAAATACTGCAAAGACTACTGCAATACCGCAAAAAACAAATACTGCAAAGACTACTGCATTATGCAGGAAACAAATACTGCAAAGACTACTGCAATACCGCAAAAAACAAATACTGCAAAGACTACTGCATTATGCAGGAAACAAATACTGCAAAGACGACTGCAATATCACAAAAACAAACACTGCAAAGACTACTGCAATACCGCTGGAAACAAATACTGCAAAGACTACTGCAATACTGCAGGAAACAAATACTGCAAAGACGACTGCAATATCACAAAAACAAACACTGCAAAGACTACTGCAATACTGCAGGAAACAAATACTGCAAAGACTACTGCAATGCCGCAAAAAACAAATACTGCAAAGAATACTGCCATATGCAGGAAACAAATACTGCAAAGACTACTGCAATATCACAAAAACAAACACTGCAAAGACTACTGCAATACTGCCGGAAACAAATACTGCAAAGACTATTGCAATACTGCATAAAACAAATACTGCAAAGACTACTGCAATACTACAGGAAACAAATACTGCAAATACTACTGCGATACTGCATGAAACACACACTGGAAATACTATTGCAATACCGCAGCAAACAAATACTGCAAAGACTACTGCAATACCGCAAAAAACAAATACTGCAAAGACTACTGCAATATCACAAAAACAAACACTGCAAAGACTACTGCAATACTACATGAAACAAATATTGCAAAGACTACTGCAGTACTGCAGGAAACAAATACTGCAAAGACTACTGCAATACTGCATGAAACACACACTGGAAATACTATTGCAATACCGCAGCAAACAAATACTGCAAAGACTACTGCAATACTGCAAAAAACAAATACTGCAAAGATTGTTTGCAGTTTGAGGTTTGCTGTTTGAGGTTCGATCAACAAATAAATTCTGTTGTCAAAGCTAGTTTTTTCCAACTTCGCCTTTTGGCTAAAATAAAGCACTTCCTCAGTAGACGTGATCTTGAGACGCCATTCATGCTTTCATCAGCTCCAGACTTGATTATTGTAATGCACTTTATTCGTGCATTAATCAGTCGTCTCTTGCACGTCTCCAGTTGGTGCAGAATGCTGCTGCTCGTCTTTTAACAAACACTTTTAGACGTGAGCATATTACGCCCGTCCTGTACTCACTCCACTGGCTTCCAGTTTGTTTTAAAATTGATTTTAAAATTTTAGTGTTTGTTTTAAAGCTATTTATGGCCTTGCACCTCCCTACTTGTCTGAAATTTGAACTTTGCGCACCTACAGTAGGACATTAAGGGCCCTGTCCCACTGGCGTTTAGGAGGATTTGCGCATGAAATGAGGAAACAAAAGCTGAGCATCCGCAACAAAGGTGGGCGGAAATGACAAATGTCCCGGGGTGGATCAGCGAATACATGAGGAAGAAAAGCGGATATAACAGGGAACAGAAGCGAAGGCGACCGCGGAGGCGCCCCCATGAGGGGCACAGTGGCCGTGATGTACTCGCTCCATCCGTGCCCACTCTGTCTGCATGCGCGACATACCATTTGCGACAGTGATGTGGCCGTGCTGGGCACGCGTCATATCTGTTTTGCACACTGTCCCGGTCCGCCGCCAAGCCGCGCCAACCCGTCGATTGCGGATATCAGCGGATGACAGGGGATATGCGGCGCGTTGGTTGTGTATATCCTGCGTATGTCTTCAGTATGTGTTCAGGCAGTGATGCGGATCTCATCCGCAGCAGGATTTTTGAGCCGCTCAAAAATCCTGCTGCGGACATGCGTGCCTCTGCGGATGATCACGGACGTGATCGGATGGCGGCCGACTCATACAAGAATGTTACACGGTTATTGCGGTTGTTTGGCGGATGTGGGCCACTTTTGTGCGCATTCCATCCGCAAATCCTCCTAAACGCCAGTGGGACAGGGCCCTAAGTGCATCTGGCCAGCTTTACTTAGATGTTCCGAGGTCAAGATATAAACACTGGGGTGACCATGCTTTCGTGGTATCTGAACCCAGACTGTGGAACGAGCTACCTCTGCAGTTACGTACTATTCCTGACTGAGCACTTTTTAAATCTAAGTTAAAGACTTATTATTTATTTAAACTGGTTTTTAACACTTAGTGGGGAGATGACATGTTCTGTTTTTTATTTGCTGTTTTCAAATTTTATTTTATATGTGTTTTATTTTTGTGAATTTGTGTTTTTAATGTTAAGGACTTTGGACACCAGTCGGTGCTGTAAAGTGCTTTATAAATAAATGTTGATTGATTGATTGATTGAAGACTACTGCAATATGCAAGAAACAAATTGTTATGTGGGCCGCTGAAGAGGAGGTACTGCTGGCCCAACACCAGAGGGCGACCTGCCTGAACGGCGGGCTTCAGCTGTCACTCATCTATTTATCATCCAACCATCCCATAAAAGCCGGGCAACAACTCCACCTCCCTGCTGAGAAATCAGCTAACCCGACAGGTAAACTTCTCAGCCGTTATTGTGTTGTACGCACGTTTTGCTTCTGAGCTTTTTGCAGTCGTAACCTTCTGTATACTTGCAGCTTGGAGCTGGTTTTGTGGAAGTTTGGAGGAGCTGGCGGTTCCACTCCTCAATTTCCTAAGTGTTACATTAGGCACTGCACGTACTCAGTTTTCCTGCTACCTGGGAGTGGAGGACCTTTCCCTCAGGAAGGAACTGTGATATTGCTGACTGTTTGCTGGGTGTTCGCACACCCACCATAACCTGTTTGTTCTTCCCGCCAGCAGTACCAGATCTGACAGCTGGAGGCGGTGGCCACCTGGGGACTCAGGACTTGGCGGCTCTGGTGTGTTGCAGGTCTCCGTTGGCAGTGGAGGCCGTGTGAGGCCCGGCTCTTCTCTGGACGGGCATCTCCTATCCACGTCACCTGTGATTTAATTGACTGTTATCTAAAAGCAGCATCTGTTTTCTGTTGTGCACATTTCACAACATTAAATTGTTATATTTTGGCCTTTTCATTGTCCGTTCATTTACGCCCCCTGTTATGGGTCCGTGTCATTTCACTTTCACAACACAAATACTGCAAAGACCACTGCAATATCGCAAAAACAAACACTGCAAAGACTACTGCAATACTGCAGGAAACAAATACTGCAAAGACTACTGCAATACTGCAGGAAACATTCATTCATTCATTGTAAGATGTTTATCCTGGTCCGGGTCACGCTGGCAGCAGACCAAGCAGCTCATCCCACACTTCCCTATCCTCAGTCAAGTCCTGTAACTCTTCCTGAGGATCCTGAGGCATTCCCAAGCTAGCTGGAAAATATTATCTCTCCAGCATGTCCTGAGCCGTCCCTGGGGACTCCTCTTGGTTGGATGTGCCTGGAAGACATCTTTCGGGAGACCACCAGGGGGCGTCCTCACCAGATGTCTGAACCACCTCAGCCGGCTCCTTTCCATGTGAAACAGCAGTGGCTCTACTCAGAGTCCCTCCTGGACAGTGGAGCTTCTCACCCTCTCCAGGAGTTTGAGTCCAGATACCCGAGAGAGGGATCTTCTTTCTGCTGCTTGTATCTGTGATCTTATTCTTTCAGTCATTATCCAAAGTTCAGGAGTGTAGGTGAGGACAGGAGCGCAAATCAGCTGGTAAATAAAAAGTCTGACCTTCTGGTTCAGCTCCTTCTTCACCAAGACTGTCTGAAACACCGTCTGTAAAACATCTGACTCTGCCCCCAATCCGTCTGTTGCTCTCATGCTCCAACTGACCCCCACTGAAGACCCTGAGATACTGAAAGATGTCCACTCAATAAATGACCCAGAGAGGACAAGCTGCTCTTTTCCGACAGAGGAGCAGGGTCTCAGCTTTGGAGGTGCTGATTCTCATCCCAGTCGCTTCACACTCAACCTCAAACCTGCCCAGTGACATCAGAGGACATCAGAGGGCATCAGAGGTCACCGCCTGATGAAGCCAACAGAACCACATCATCTGCAAAAAGCAGAGATGGATCTCTGAGGTCACCAAACTGGACACCCTGCGGACCCTGACTGGGCCTCAGAATCCCGTCCATGAACATCAGGAACAGGACTGGAGACAAGGGACAGGCCTGGTCCAACTACAACCGGACACAGATCCATCCATATAGAGAACATGTCACACGTTACAGTGAATCCTGTACCCTCCTCCCACAGCGCCCCCCACAGGTCATACATCTTTTCCGTCCACAAAACACGTGTGGACTGATTGGTCCTACTCCCAAAACCAGTTTCCTCACAGGAAACAAATACTGCAAATACGTATCAGGTATTTCCAGCTTCTTCTTCTTTCACTCGTGGTGCTCACAGCAGATCCCAGATCTGCATGCTGATTTGGCACAACTTTTACACCGGATGCCCTTTCTGACGTCCCTCCAAATTACATGAAGAACACGCAGAAGTGGCCTGGAATCAGGAACCTTCTGCAAAAAACAAAACACTAACATCTTGCCCACCACTGGAAATACTACAGGAATCAAATACTGCAGATACTATATAAGTACTACTGCTGAGTGTCCTCTCAGTCTCTGAGAGCTGCATCCTGAAGACAGATGACGAAGCAGGAGTTTTGAAATGTGACCCCTCGTCTCCGCCTGAACATTCTGTAACGCCGAATCGTCTCCGCACACTCGAGAGCTTCATGACGTCTGCATGAAAACAGAAACAAAGTCTGCTTTAGCTTCTTTCAGAGTTCAGATGAAAGAAAAACACACAGCTGCTGTGAAACTTCAAGGTTCCTGCAGGAACCAGAGAACTGTCACTGAAGGTTCTGAGAGACAAGAGCTCCAGATGTCTGACCTTCAGATCAGGTCTAAACCCAAGACACTGATCCTGGTCTGGATCTGGATCGTCTCTTCAGACCAGTTAGACTCCTGATGGAAAACAAACAAACAAACACAAAAAAATCTGTTTGGTTTTTTCACCTGTGTGACCTTCTGTGACTGTCTGTAGACAATATCGCCCCCTTCAGGTACATGTTGGGTACTGCGCCATCTTTTGTTCACTCAGGAAGTCACTTTGCTGAATAAATACAAGAGAAAAGAAAGAAAAACAAAAATAAATAAATGAATAAATAGTTTATAAAAAAACAAAAACAAACCTTGAAGACCAAAGAAGAGGTCCAGGGACTCCCAGGAACTAGATGCCTGGTTTTCCTCTGTGGGCTGAACTGGTTTTGTGGTTTAGTCTGATGCTTTAAAGCAGAAAGTCCCAGTATGAACCAAACCAGGTCAGCAGGTCCAGGATCCTGTTCTGGGTGGACGGGTCCTGGTGGGTTTTGGTCAGCTGGTGACGGACAGGTGAGGCCACCTCGCTGCCAGTGCATGCTGGGAAAAACTCCAAACTCTCCACGACCTCCACAGGAAGACGCGTGTTTTTGGAAACCAGGCGTGCGTGCACGTGTGCTTTCAGGTCAAAAACAGGAAACAGGACAATGAACTCAGATTCTGTGAGACAACAAATCCTAAAACCCCCAACCGCCTCTGGACACAGATGACCAATGAGCTGTCAGCATCTGAAACCCTGCCCCCATCGTAAGCGGTGTCATATGTGACTAAGGATGCAGGAAAGAAGGAAGCAAAGAGGAGTAAATATGAAAAGAGGAGGTAATGAAGGAAAAGTACAGTGAAGGAGGAAGCAGGGAAGGAAAGATGGATGTATCAGAGGGAAAGAGGAGGTAGGAGAGGAAAGGAGGATTTCACAGGAAATGGTACCCACCCAGAGAGGAAGACTGTATTGTTTGAGCCCTCAGAGGAAGAAGAGTGTCTCACACTGAGCGGGACATGGACACGTGAAGATCACGTCTTGGTGTGTGTCCTGGATTCATTCTGCTTCAGTGCCACCGTGAAGCTGTCCCACGTTTAAAGGGGTTCCGGTGAAGGACCGAGGACAAATCCAAAGTCCACCCAAGCATCACCTTCAGCAGGGTGGTTGCCACGGACACGGACACCGCCAGCATCTTCAGGTTTGTCATCCGCAGACAATCAGTAACAAACATGGTTCAGGGTGATGAGGGAGGTGATGGTCTAGTGGTTAAGGTGTTGGGCTTGAGACCAGAAGATCCTCTGTTCAAATCCCAGCCTGACTGGAAAATCACTAAGGGTCCTTGGGCAAGGTCCTTAATCCTCTAGTTGCTCCCGGTGTGTATTGAGCTCCTTGTATGGCAGCAGCCTGACATCTGGTGAATCTGAGGCATTATTGTAAAGCTCTTTGAGCGTCTGATGCAGATGGAAAAGCGGTATATAAATGTAGTCCATTTACCATTTTTCAGGATCATGTTGGTCTGTTTCAGGGTCCTGATGTTCTGGTTCAGGGTCATCATGTTCCAGTTCAGGGTCCTGATGTTTTCCGGTTCAGGGTCATGTTTTTTGGTTCAGGGTCATGTTGTTCCAGTAAAGGAGCATGTTGGTCCAGGTCCAGGTGTGGCTTTGTCCTGTGGAGGTTCTGCTTCACACTGGATGTGGACCGGCTGAGGGATGGACTTGAACGTCTTAGTGTTTTGACAGGATCAAGTGAAGGACGACGTCTGAATTATAGAGAAAAAAAAACAAAACAGAATTCTAAAGAACGTCTATATTTGGTTTAATCTGTAATCTCCCTGTGAGCTCTTCTTGAACCTGGTTTTGTTGTCTGTGTGGATATAAGAACCTGGACTGTCCTCATAGCAGCAGTCCTTTGGACTGACTGTAACTGGCTCTGTGCGTCTGTGCTGTGATTGACAGCTGTGGGGGAGGGGCTACATATGCTGACATCACACATCACTGTTTTTTAAATTAATGTCGTAATCAGATGAATCAGACTCTGGTGTCCATCATTGTCCAGGAGAGTTGGAGGTGTTTGGACTGAGAGGTACTTCCAGATAGGGCCCTCGTGTGGACGAGTAAATCTTCCTTCTCACTGTTGTTCTTTAAAAAAATAAAACAACAAGAAGCTTTATGAACAAAATCAGCTTTTAAACTGAAATTCTGATTGTGAACAAAACATCCTGATGAATCATTTAAATGAAGAACGAGGTCAACAACAAAACCCAGGACACTTTGACCCTGTGACCTCATAAAGAAAGAAGGAGGGGCTAACAGTGAACCCTGACCCACCATCCCTACAGAATCCAAAAACAGCACTGTGGGTCTGTGGATAAACCAGAACCACAGAAACCCAAAGGACCATCAGGTGCCCGACGGAACCAAGACACAAAAACTCAACAGTGACGCCACCCGGTGGTGAAACGTTCCAAAGAGATCATGTGATCTCAGCCGGTTCAGGCCGAGTCCTCTTTAAGAGGTGGGGCCAGCCCACACCCCCTCAAACACCCAGCCCCCCAAACACACTCCGGTGCTCAACACTCATGATGCTCACTGACACACACACACACACACACTGTCCGCCCTCTGACGTTTGTGTGCTGACACACAGGGGCGTGGACCACAGCTGGACCGGACCTGTCATCTGAAGGATCTCAGCGCTGAGACACAAAGACACAGAGCTGTGACTGACAGCAGAGGGATGACCAGGAGGGCGGCGCTGTGGGACCGACCACATCAGCTCAGGTGAGACACAAAGGGACAAAGAATCTGCCTTTGACTTCATCCCCCACACTCACTGATGCTCCTGCTGCTGTCACCATGGCAACCATACTGTAGTCTGAGGTCAGACTGTGGAGGAGAGGAGGAAAGGAAGCAAGGAACTAGAAAAAGGAGAGCAGGAAACAAGGTGGGGAGGAAAGGAAACAAGGATCAGATTTAGATGTTTACAGATTTTGTTGTGTGTCTGAGTCCAGAAGAGCTGTGAGTGAGTGTGTGTGTGTGAGTGTGTGTGTGTGTGTGTGTCTCTGTGTGTCTGTCTCTGTCTGTCTGTGTGTGTCTCTGTCTGTCTGTGTGTGTCTGTCTCTGTCTGTCTGTCTGTCTGTGTCTCTGTCTGTCTGTATGTGTCTGTCTCTGTCTGTATGTATGTGTGTCTCTGTCTGTCTGTCTGTGTGTGTCTCTGTCTGTCTGTATGTGTCTGTGTGTCTCTGTCTGTCTGTGTGTCTGTCTGTCTGTCTGTCTGTGTGTGTCTCTGTCTGTCTGTGTGTGTCTGTCTCTGTCTGTCTGTCTGTGGGTCTCTGTCTGTCTGTATGTGTCTGTCTCTGTCTGTCTGTGTGTTTCTCTGTCTGTCTGTCTCTGTCTGTGTGTCTCTGTCTGTCTGTATGTGTCTGTATGTGTGTCTGTCTGTGTCTCTGTCTGTCTGTGTGTGTCTGGCTCTGTCTGTCTGTCTGTGTGTCTCTGTCTGTCTGTATGTGTCTGTCTCTGTCTGTATGTGTGTCTGTCTGTGTCTCTGTCTGTCTGTGTGTGTCTGGCTCTGTCTGTCTGTCTGTGTGTCTCTGTCTGTCTGTATGTGTCTGTCTCTGTCTGTATGTGTGTCTGTCTGTCTGTGTCTCTGTCTGTCTGTCTGTGTGTGTATGTCTCTGTCTGTGTGTGTCTGTCTCTGTCTGTCTGTATGTGTCTGTCTCTGTCTGTATGTGTGTCTGTCTGTCTGTGTCTCTGTCTGTCTGTCTGTGTGTGTATGTCTCTGTCTGTGTGTGTCTGTCTCTGTCTGTATGTGTGTCTGTCTCTGTCTGTCTGTGTGTTTCTCTGTCTGTCTGTCTCTGTCTGTCTGTATGTCTGTTTCTGTCTGTATGTGTCTGTCTCTGTCTGTCTGTCTCTGTCTGTATGTCTGTGTGTGTCTGTCTCTGTCTGTCTGTGTGTGTCTCTGTCTGTCTGTATGTGTCTGTCTCTGTCTGTATGTGTGTCTGTCTCTGTCTGTCTGTGTTTCTCTGTCTGTCTGTCTGTGTGTGTCTGTCTCTGTGTGTCCCTGTCTGTCTGTGTGTGTCTCTGTCTGTCTGTCTCTGTCTGTATGTGTGTCTGTCTGTCTGTGTCTCTGTCTGTCTGTCTGTGTGTGTATGTCTCTGTCTGTGTGTGTCTGTCTCTGTCTGTATGTGTGTCTGTCTCTGTCTGTCTGTGTGTTTCTCTGTCTGTCTGTCTCTGTCTGTCTGTATGTCTGTTTCTGTCTGTATGTGTCTGTCTCTGTCTGTCTGTCTCTGTCTGTATGTCTGTGTGTGTCTGTCTCTGTCTGTCTGTGTGTGTCTCTGTCTGTCTGTATGTGTCTGTCTCTGTCTGTATGTGTGTCTGTCTCTGTCTGTCTGTGTTTCTCTGTCTGTCTGTCTGTGTGTGTCTGTCTCTGTGTGTCCCTGTCTGTCTGTGTGTGTCTCTGTCTGTCTGTCTCTGTCTGTATGTGTTTCTCTGTCTGTCTGTGTGTGTCTCTGTCTGTCTGACTGTGTGTCTGTCTCTGTGTGTCCGTGTGTCTGTCTCTGTCTGTCTGTCTGTGTGTGTCTCTGTCTGTCTGTCTGTCTGTGTCCCAGATTCTACTCTTTGTTTGACAGCTTCACTGACAACAAAGAAATAAACACAAAATGAGGAAATGAGGAAGAAAATACAAACTAGAAGCACTCGGAGAGCACAAACCTCTGCCAAGGCCACTGACGTCACATGGAATACCCTTTGGCAAAGAGACTTATTCCACGTTGTTTCACGCATCTACCGTCGTGTTTCAGATTCAGTGGTTAAACCTCTGGGGTCCGAGGGCATTTTTTGAACAGTTCACTCTTCTGGCATAAATGTTTTATTATTGTTGTTAACAGCTCTCCCTGCATCCCAGAATCAAGTTTTATGACTCTTTTTTTCAGGACAACCTGTACTTTCAAAATATATATGCTATAGTTGTGTTTTATAAGTGTAATAAAGGTTTACAATCAGAAATAAGAAAGGAAAAAGTAAATCAGAAAATTTTCCACACACCTTTATTCAAAACACACAGCAAACTATAATAAACTAGTAACACATCACTCCTAAAAACAATCTTTGGTGTGTCACGTGAGGTGAATCTGCCCTACGATTGGATTTTGGAAAACCATGTGACTGAGAACCAATTCCGATTGGACACTCACATTGCTCACATCACCATACAGCTTCTATGAGGAGGACAAAGATGGTGGACGGTGGCTCGAAAGTCCGCGGAGTTAACTTTTCAGCATAAAAAAAGTAAGTTTCTATCTCATATCATTAAAGAGTTATTTATAATTTAGTGAAGCTTGGTCTCAGCCATCGTATCCGACGGCGTCGGCCCCAGAGGGTTAAACCCTTAGATCTTCAACAAATGTATTTAAAATGAGAAACTGCATGAACTACACAAGTTTTTTTATTTTCTAATAACAAATTTATTCAATGAGGAGAAACAAATGCTAAATTATTGTTGTGTCGTAACTTAATTTAGTTCAGCCTTTGTGACCCGTCTTCATGAAGTTAGATGCAAAAATGTTGAAATTGGCCCTATCCTGCAATGATAAAGAATCCTTAAAAAAAATTACTGGATCCGGATTGTGTTCCGAATCATTACCAAAATTTAATCACTTCTAAGTTAGGCCAAGATACACCCCTGGTAAAAATTTAATTGAAATCCGTTGAGGATGCTTTGAGTAATCCTGCTAACAAACCAACCAACCAACCAACCAACCAAACGGACATGACTGAAAACATAACCTCCTTGGTGGAGGTAATAAAATGTGACCAAGTAAAACTTATTTACACAGTCACATGACACACACACACACACACACACGTCTGTTTACCTGTTTATTTGTTTTCAGGTAGTCAAATGCTGAGGTGAGGCAGCAGGTGATTGGTGGTTGCCATGGCACCCAGACCATCATCAGGGGAACTATGGGGTCTTCACCTCATGCCGCCCCGCATCCTGGTGGATTGCTGTCTACCAAATGGTACCGTCAGGCTGTTCTGTTCTGTGGAGTCCTGTGGGGTTCTTGTGGACTCTGGATTGTTCTGTCGTGTCTTGTGGGATCATTTTGGGGTTTTTTTTTTTCAGGGATGATGGTGAGTCTGGAGTGTCTCAGAGAAACTCCTCTGATCAGCATCAAACAGCAGCTCTTCACCGAGGCCAGGAAATACCCGCTCTACCACCTGCTCCAGGTATCTGACATGTGGTTCCTGTACCGTCTTGGAATCACAGTAATATTTGTTGTCCTGATCAAACTTGTTTCCTGCTCTCTGATTGGTCAGGAGGAGTCATGTTACATTTTTGTGGGCGTGACCCAGGAGGCAGAAAGGGAGGAGTTTTACGATGAGACAAGGAGGCTGTGCGACCTCCGACTGTTTCATCCCATCCTGAAGGTCATCGAGCCACTGGGGAACCGCGAGGAGAAGATCCTGAACAGAGAGATCGGTGAGAAGCAAACATCGTTCACTACTGATCGCTTATCAATTGTTGGGGAAAGTGTAATGCATGGACCCACAACAGGGGGCGCAAATGAACGGTCAATAGATAATCCAATAAATACAATTTATTGCGGCAAAAACTGCACAACAGGTCAAATACTGCTTTTAGACAGTCAATCACAAGATACAATGAGTGACGTGTGGGCAGGCCCGAGGGTAGGTGACGCCTATCCAGAGAAGAGCCGCGGCCCACCAGGTTCCGCCGCCAACGAAGACCTGCAGTATACTGAAGCCGCCAAGTCCCGAGTACCCAGGTGGCCTCTGCTTCCAGCTGTCAGATCCGGTACTGCTGGCAGGAACAAAAACAGGTTAAGGGTGGGTGTGTGGACACCCAGTAAGCAGTCAGCAAAATAAGTTCTCACTGTAGTAGGGTGGGAAAACACCTCCACCACCTACACATGAAACACAGTTCATGAAGAGCCTGAAAAGTACTACTTAGCCAGTTTGGAGTGAGGGGTGAAGACGTCACTCCTCCATTAACCACAAACCCAGCTCCCAGCTGGCAGTAGTAGACAGGAACTCCTGCAACACTCAGAAAAAAGAGAACTTGTGCGTACTGCACAGTCAAAGCGGCTGAGAGGTTACCTGAGAGGTAAGCTGATATCTCGGCAGAGATGTGGTGTCTCCTCCAGTCTTTTATGGGATGGGATGGTGATGAGATGATTTCTGACAGCTGTTAGTCCTGTCTCCTGGGTGGTGACTGCGCCCTCTGGTGCCTGAAACCCGACAACAGGCAGGGCGCCCTCTGGCGTTGGCCAGCAGTACCTCCTCTTCAGGCGGCCCACACAACAGGACCCCCCCCCCCCCCTCAACGGGCGCCTCCTTGTCGGGGTGTCGCTGGTAGAACTCGGCCAAGAGAGCCGGGTCCAGGATGAAGCTCCTCTTCACCCAGGAGCGTTTCTTCAGGTCCGTAACCCTCCCAGTCCACCAGATATTGGAGACCCCGACCCCTCCGGCGAACATCCAGGAGCCTGCGGACAGTCCACGCAGGCTCGCCGTCGATGATGCGGGCAGGTCCGGGGGTGCAAAGGTCCGAGGTGTGGTATGGTTTGATTTTGGAGACATGAAAAACAGGATGGATCCGCAGTGAAGCTGGGAGTTTCAGCTAAATGGTCCGATATATCTGTCCCTCAGCTTTTGTGACTCCGTGTTGATAGGAATGTTCTTTGTTGACAGCCAGACCTCCTGCCCGGGCTGATATTCTGGGGCCGGGGCGCATCGGCGGTCTGCATGGCTCTTCACCCTCGTCCGGGCTTTCAGCAGGGCAGCGCGGGCAGTACGCCACACCCGACGGCACCGCCTGAGGTGGGCCTGGACCGAGGGAACCCCGACCTCTCCCTCCACAGCCGGAAACAATGGGGGCTGGTACCCCAAACACGCTTCAAATGGGGAGAGGCCGGTTGCTGATGAAACTTGACTGTTATGAGCGTACTCGATCCAGGCCAGATGTTGACTCCAGGCCGTCGGGTGCATGGAGGTCATACACCGCAGGGCCTGTTCCAGCTCTTGATTAGCCCGCTCTGCTTGTCCGTTGGTCTGTGGGTGGTACCCGGAGGAAAGGCTCACGGTGGCCCCCAGTTCCCTACAGAAACTCCTCCAGACTTGCGAGGAGAACTGGGGACCACGATCCGAGACGATGTTCGCAGGGATACCATGCAGACGTATGACGTGGTGGACCAGGAGGTTTGCAGTCTCCTGGGCCGTCGGGAGCTTCGGGAGGGCCACGAAGTGGGCCGCCTTGGAGAACCGGTCCACTATCGTCAGGATGGTTGTCATACCCTGGGACACAGGGAGACCCGTGACGAAGTCCAGGCTGATGTGGGACCAGGGGCGATGAGGCACCGGCAACGGCTGGAGGAGTCCTTTCTCCGGTTGGTGGACTGCCTTGCCCCTGGCACAGGTGGTACAGGCCCGGACATACTCCTAGACGTCGGCTTCCAAAGACGCCCACCAGAACCGCTGCCGGACAACTGCCACGGTCCTTCGCACCCCTGGATGGCAGGTGAGCTTAGAACCGTGACAGAAGTCCAAAACTGCAGTCCTAGCGTCTGGTGGGACAAACAAACGGTTAGGTGGTCCACCGCCGGGGTCCGGGTGACGCATCAGGGCCTCCCTGACGATGTGCTCCATGCCCCACGTCAGTGTGGCGACGATAGTGGACTCCGGGATGATGTTTTCTGGTGGATCCGACAGCTCCGTCTTGACTTCTTCTTCATGCACCCGGGACAGTGCATCTGACCGCTGGTTTTTGGTCCCGGGGCGATAGGTGATCCTGAAGTCAAAACGTCCAAAAAATAGAGACCAACGGGCTTGCCTGGGGTTCAGACGCTTAGTGGTCCGAATATACTCCAGGTTCCGATGGTCAGTGAAAACCGTGAATGGAACCACAGCTCCCTCCAACAAGTGTCTCCACTAATCCAGGGCCTCCTTCACCGCCAGGAGCTCCCGATTGCCGACATCATAATTCCGCTCTGCCGGGGACAACCTGCGGGAGAAATAGGCACAGGGGTGGAGGACCTTATCGGACTCCCCGCTCTGGGACAGCACGGCTCCTATCCCTGAGTCAGAGGCATCTACTTCCACAACAAACTGGCGGCTAGGATCGGGCTGCACCAAAACTGGCGCAGTAGAGAACCGACGTTTCAACTCCCTAAACGCAGCTTCGCACTGATCTGACCAGGTGAAGGGAACTTTTGGGGAGGTCAAGGCTGTAAGGGGACCAACAACCTGACTATAGCTCTTGATAAACCTCCGATAGAAATTAGCGAAGCCAAGGAACTGTTGCAGCTTCCTACGGCTTGCCGGTTGGGGCCAATCTCTCACCGCCGCTACCTTGGCCGGATCGGGGGCGACGGAGTTGGAGGAGAGGATGAACCCCAGGAAGGACAAAGAAGTACGGTGGAACTCGCACTTCTCGCCCTTAACAAACAGCCGGTTCTCCAACAACCGCTGCAGGACCTGACGTACATGCTGCACATGAGTCTCAGGATCCGGGGAGAAGATGAGGATATCGTCTAGGTATACGAAGACGAACCAATGCAAGAAATCCCGCAAGACATCGTTTACCAATGCTTGGAACGTCGCGGGGGTGTTAGTGAGGCCGAAAAGCATGACCAGGTACTCAAAGTGACCTAACGGGGTGTTAAATGCCGTCTTCCATTCGTCTCCCTTCCGGATCCGAACCAGGTGATACGCATTCCTAAGATCCAATTTCGTGAATATTTTGGCTCCATGCAGGGGCGTGAACACTGAATCCAATAGGGGTAACGGGTATCGGTTGCGAACCGTGATCTCGTTCAGCCCTCTAAAATCAATGCATGGACGGAGTCCACCGTCTTTCTTGCCCATAAAAAAGAAACCAGCACCTAACGGGGAGGAAGAGTTCCGGATCAACCCGGCAGCTAAAGAGTTCCGGATGTAGGTCTCCATCGATTCGCGTTCGGGGCGTGAGAGGTTGCTGGACAGAAAACTCAGCCCGGAATCAAATCAATGGCACAATCATACGGTCGATGAGCGTGAGTGCCAGATCTTTGCTGAAAACGTCAGCAAGATCGTGGTACTCAGCTGGCACCACCGTGAGATTGGGAGGGACTCGAACCTCCTCTTTAGCAGTCACACCGGGTGGGACCGAGGATCTTAAACACTCCCGGTGGCAGGTTTCGCTCCATTGAGCCACAACCCCAGACGGCCAATCGATCCGGGGATTGTGCTTACTAATCCATGGATAGCCCAAAATAACTCTGGAAGTAGAAGGTGTTACGAAGAACACAATCTCCTCCCTGTGGTTTCCAGACACAACCAGTGTTAAGGGCTGTGTTTGGTGTGTTATGAGTGGAAGGAGGGTGCCATCTAGTGCCCGTACCCTCACTGGTGAAGGAAGGGCCACCAGAGGGAGCCCTACTTCTTTAGCCCATCTGCTATCAAGCAGATTCCCTTCTGACCCCGTGTCGATTAGTGCTGGGGCTTGAAGGGTTAAATCCCCACAGAGGATCACAACTGGGATTCGTGCGGATTTTCGTGCATTACCCGTGTGTGTGTTATGGCTCGCCCTTAGCCCAATCTCTAAGGGTGAGCACTGGTGTTTAACCGCTTGGGGCACTGTTTCTGCAAATGCTCATTAGAGCCACAGAAAAAGCACTCTCCGCGGGCCAGCCTCCTCTGTCTGTTTTCTAATTTTATTTTGGCCCTGCTCGTGTCCATAGCTCGTGTCCATAGCTTCGTCAGCAGGGGAGCTGTCGTCACACGGAGCGTTCTGGCTCTGGAGCGTGGGGAGGCGGGGCTGCTTCGGAACGGGAAGGGAGAGGGGCGGCGCGTGCCCGGCCACGTCCTTCGTCTCGCTCCCGTCGACGTTCTTCCAATCGGTTGTCTAAACGTATGACTAAATCAATACGCCCGTCTAAATCCCACGGTTCATCTCTACCCACCAGGTGCTCCTTCAGGACCGAAGACAGTCCATTTACGAAGGCGGCGCGGAGCGCTACCGTATTCCAGCCGGCTCTCGCGGCCGCGACACGGAAGTCGACTGCATACTCTGCAGCGCTCCGACGCCCCTGTCAAATGGACAGCAGCAGAGTGGAAGCAGATTTGCCTCGATTAGGGTGATCAAACACTTGTCTGAATTCCCGCACGAACCCAGTGTATGTCGTTAGGAGCCGTGAATTCTGCTCCCAAAGAGCCATAGTCCAGGCACGTGCCTCACCTCGAAGCAAATTGACAACATAAGCCACCCTGCTGGAGTCTGACGCGTACATTATTGGACGCTGAGTGAAGACGAGCGAGCACTGCATTAAGAAGTCCGCGCACGTCTCTACACAGCCTCCGTACGGCTCCGGGGGACTTATGTATGTTTCAGGGGATCGGGGGGGGGGGGTCCGTTGAACGACCTCTGGAGGCAGCAGCCGCGCCCTGTGCACACGCTTCCACCTGTGCGGTGAGAGCCTCCAACCTACGATTGAGTAGTACATTCTGCTCGGTTACCAAATCCAACCGAGCAGTGAAGGCGGCCAAGAATTGCTGCAACTCACCCATTATTCCTCCTGCAGAAGCCTGTGCACCTTGCGTCTCCATTGACTGTTCAACGGGTGGGTTGTGCCCCTCAGGATCCATGACGTTGGCCGAGATATCCTGTTGGGGAAAGTGTAATGCATGGACCCACAACAGGGGGCGTAAATTAACGGTCAATAGATAATCCAATAAATACAATTTATTGCGGCAAAAAGTGCACAACAGGTCAAATACTGCTTTTAGACAGTCAATCACAAGATACAATGAGTGACGTGTGGGCAGGCCCGAGGGTAGGTGACGCCTATCCAGAGAAGAGCCGGGGCCCACCAGGTTCCGCCGCCAACGAAGACCTGCAGTATACTGAAGCCGCCAAGTCCCGAGTACCCAGGTGGCCTCTGCTTCCAGCTGTCAGATCCGGTACTGCTGGCAGGAACAAAAACAGGTTAAGGGTGGGTGTGTGGACACCCAGTAAGCAGTCAGCAAAATAAGTTCTCACTGTAGTAGGGTGGGAAAACACCTCCACCACCTACACAGGAAACACAGTTCATGAAGAGCCTGAAAGGTACTACTTAGCCAGTTTGGAGTGAGGGGTGAAGACGTCACTCCTCCATTAACCACAAACCCAGCTCCCAGCTGGCAGTAGTAGACAGGAACTCCTGTAACACTCAGAAAAAAGAGAACTTGTGCGTACGGCACAGTCAAAGCGGCTGAGAGGTTACCTGAGAGGTAAGCTGATATCTCGGCAGAGATGTGGTGTCTCCTCCAGTCTTTTATGGGATGGGATGGTGATGAGATGATTTCTGACAGCTGTTAGTCCTGGCTCCTGGGTGGTGACTGCGCCCTCTGGTGCCTGAAACCCGACAACAGGCACGGCGCCCTCTGGCGTTGGCCAGCAGTACCTCCTCTTCGGGCGGCCCACACAACATCAATCACGTCAGGCTAAGCTGCAGCCCGCCCCTTTGAACACCGATACAACAAGTCACTCTTTTGCTCACTTACATTACAGCTCCCATGGGGCTTAGCCTTTGACATGCTGGCAAAGCCTCATGGGAGCTGTAGTCATTGGTACCTTCTGTGGCAGCCTTACACTGTATTTTCCGGAGTATAAATTGCAGTTATTTTTTTCCAGTTTCGGACGTCCTGCGACTTATACTCTGATACAACTTATATACTGAAAATTTACACTTTCATCATTAATAATCACAAGCATTTTAACAAGAGTAAAAGCACTCAACCACATAAACCCCAACAATAAAAACATAACTTAAAGAGCCAATTAAAAACTAAAAAACAAAAATAAAATTCACGTTTTTATTGTTGTGTTTCCAAAGCTGTGGGCCAGCACTGTGTTCATCTTATTAGTTTTGTCTAAATCACATCCAGTATGTTGAACATTGCATGTGGAATTTAATAGTCCTTATGGTACACACCAAAAACTGTGGGCGGTTCAATTCATGTTGCTGTGTGTCGGCAATCTGTGTCCATCTGACGATTTCTGTTGCCCAACCTGCATTGAATAACATCCTGTATGTTGACTAACACACAGTTATTTCTCCATCTTGCTGATTTTAGAATTTATAAGTACTTATATGTGAAGTACCAGCACAGGCCGTCTGTCTGTGGTATAGGACAGCTGAACTGTGTTTAATCAAAGCCCCCAAGAGGAAAATGCCAGGTCCAACGCTCAGTCAAGTAGAACAAAACCAGATTAACCCCTCATGTGGGTCAAACAGAGACAAAGAGGGTTAAACTGGTTCCAAAGGAAACATTGGTAAGTCTTCTCGTCACGTGACTTGACCTTCTGTCCATGTGCAGGATTTGCTATCGGGATGCCTGTGTGTGAATTTGAGATGATGAAGGACTCGGAGGTTCAGGATTTCCGGCGCTCCATACTGAGTGTGTGCAGAGAAGCCATGGAGGAGCGGGAGGGGGGCGGGGCCCACAGTCAGGCCCTCTATGTTTACCCCCCCAACGTGGAGTCGAGTCCCCAACTGCCACAGCACATCTACAGCAAGCTGGACAAAGGTGGTGGACCACAGGAAGCAGGCGGTCCTGTTCTCCTCCAAAGGGTTCAAAATAAAACAGAATGAATGAAACAGTGAATTGTGAGAAAGTTGTGGAAATGTCATGTTCTTCCTGTTTCTGCCATCACAGGAAGATTGATCGTGACCATCTGGGTGATTGTATCTCCTTCCAACTCCAAACAGAAATACACACTCAAGGTAATCCTCAGCGTGTTAGTGTGACGTGATGTTGCATTGCATGTACTTCCTGTCTGTGTAACACGTTACCATGCAAAAGGACGTCTTTAAAAGGAGTCCAAGACTTCTACACTGGTTTTTGTGGACATTTGGTGAGGAACCCTGCAGCCATCAATGGTTTTGGCTGCAGGTTCAGAGATGATTGTTTCATCCTGGATGTGGATGCTCAGGTCAAGGTTTCATTTGCAACATATAATTATCACCAAAAATAAACTTGAGTGTCCAGAGATTGTCCAAGAGATCAAGGGTCATAACCCGTAATCCAGGTGTGTCCTTGGACATGGTAATGAGTGAATGTCTTTGGTACCAGGTCTCTTGGGAGGATCCTTGAAATGACTTTGTGTCAAACAAAATGTTACTTCAGGAGACTCAGATGCGGTTGTATGAGGGTTTCTCTGGACGTGATCCAGCACACACGTGCCTCAATGTTGACGAGCCCAGAGACTGGAGAAAGTTAAGGACACGCCCACGTCTCACTTGGGTACAGCAGATACTATACTTTTACACTGGGGATGGCCTGGTTGTGTGGTTGCTATCCAGGTGTATCGAGGTGCACTGGCGCATGTCCTGATCAGCTTCCTGGTGCAATGCAGAAGAAACTGTGTTCTGTTCCTTTAAACAACAGGAATTATTTTTCTCTGCAATAAAAACTTGTTTATTGTTGAGTGAAAGCATAAATTAGCAGAAGAAGGTTGACGAGATGTAACAGCTGAATGCACAGCATGTGTTTTACAGTAGAAGACAGTATCATCAGCATAGAGATGTAGACTACACCCAGCTATGGGAGAAACATCTACAAGAAGAGTGACGAGGCTCCAGAATTCAGCCTTGTGTGGAGTCGTGGTTCATCAGCAATCCAGGCCTACAATAGAGGCTAAAGTTCTGTTTCATGACAGGAAGCAGAAAGTTTGACCACATTACACCCATTTTGGTGTCTCTTCACTGGCTTCTTTTCCCTGTTAGATCAGATTTTAAGGTTCTGTTACTAACCTATAAAATTGTTCACAGACTGGCACCTCCCTACCTAGCTGACCTAATTAAACCCTACATAACGGCCCGGACTCTGCGTTCTCAGGGTGCAGGTCTACTTTGTGTCCCTAGGGTGAAGAAGAAGTCTGCGGGTCACAGAGCTTTCTCTTATCATGCCCCTGTTCTGTGGAATGATCTCCTTGCCTCAATAAAACAGTCAGATTCTGTGGAGACTTTCAAATCCAGACTTAAGACGCACTTATTTTCCCTTTCGTATGTCCAGCATACTGGTATAGTATGTTACTACGCTTTTTACTCTTTTAAATTCATTTTATTAGTAAATGGAGCGTGTCGCGGCCTCAACTTTAACTAAATTCTGGGTCTGTTAGTGAAGCTTAGGGTTAGCGGCCAGCGATCACCTTAGGATTTCTTCTCTTTTTCTTGTGTTGTGAAAAGTGTAGGAACACGGACCCACAACAGGGGGCGCAAATGAACGGACAATGGAATAAGCCAAATATAACAATTTAATGTTGTGAATGTGCACAACAGACAACAGACAACACAATTGAGATCAACAGTCAAATAAGTTATGGTGATGTGTGAGCAGGCTCGAGGATAGAAGACGCCCGTCCAGAAAAGAGCCGGATCCCACACGCCTTCCACTCCAATCCTGGAGCCACCAAGCGCTGGGTCCCCAGGTGGCCACTGCCTCCGGCTGTCAGATTGGGTACTGCTGGCAGGAAGAACAGACAGGTGATGGTGGGTGCGTGAACATCCAGCAAACAGTTCAACAGAAAGGTGGAAAGCACCTCCACCTCTCAATCACAATGCACACGGAGCTCGTACAGATCCTGAAGTCACACGAAACAGAGACTGCAAACTCAGAATTATGTCAGTCAGCACAGAAATAAAGACGTTACCACTGTATGACACCAAAAAAGGCTGAGACGTTTACTTGTCGGTAGACGATTTCTCGGCAGTGAGGTGAAGATGCTGCCCGGCTCTTATGGAGGTGTGGATGATGGTGATGAGTGACAGCTGGCGTTGTTGATGAGTGACAGCTGCCACTCCCGGTTGCTCCGGCGCCCTCACGTGCCTGAAGCCCGCACTTCAGGCAGGACGCCCTCTGGTGGTGGGCCAGCAGTACCTCCTCTTCAGCGGCCCACACAACATCTTGTTGTTTAATGCTGACAAATTATACTGTATTTGTTGTCTTTCTGATACCTGATTCTGTTTTTTTTTCTCTCTGTTTGAGGTGCAGCTCCATCCAAAGGTAGGAGTGGGTGTCTTCTTCTGCAAGCCTCCTGTCCCGTACATCAGCATGGACTCCAAAAATTTCCTGTATATTTGTATTGTCTATTGTGTTTGTATCATGGCTCAAGCAGAGGGTCACCCCTTTGAGTCTGGTCTGCTTGAGGTTTCTTCCTCAAAGCTTCTGCGATTAGAAGCGAAACATCCTCGCATCAAGCAACCCAGTCCAATCGAAGATTCAAGCTTCTCTACTATGGAAACCACCTTGACAACTGAGAGCTTTGACAGAAACATCAGAGGGAGTTTTTCCTGACTACTGTATCCTGTGTTCTGGCTCTGGGGGTTGGTAAGGTTAGACCTTACTGTGTGAAGCACCTTGAGGCAACTTTGTTGTGATTTGGTTCTATATAAATGAAATGAAATAAACTAAATCCTCCTTAAATCCTGAGTGACGTCTTAGCCATTACCTCCAACTGCAGCTGGGTCAGCTTCAACACCTCAGCAGTGTTGCAGTCTGCATTCACCTGACCAATCCTATGGACCCTGTCCAGACCCTGAAGGTGGAGACTTCATGGAAGTGCACAGGGCCAGTAATACAGGAGGGAAACCAGGAACCCCAAAGTCGCACTGGCTGGCACCGGGGCCACAACACACAATAAGTGGATCAGGTGGATTCGTGTTTGTGGCACAAAGAGCTGTTTATACTGCTGGAACAGGGATGAGCAACTGGAACTGGAATCTGAAATTAGAACTGGAGACACAGCTAAAGAATTCCAGAGTAACTGTGCTTAAACCGGACACTCATGTCAGGTTCACCAAGTGATTTGGGTGTTCGCTGGGAAGACAGGATGCAAGAGACAAAGATTTTGGACTGTCAGTCCCACTCCAAGGTGTGGAAGCGGGGTTACGATCTGAAGCAGCTGGGGCAGGCAGTTATTTATTAGTTATTAGTTCCTTTGGATGTTTGGATTAAAAATGTTAATTAGTGTTTGTGGTTTGATGATGTGAAACCACAGGTGACTCACGACAGTCTGCCGGAGCAACTGATAGCCGAGTCCATCAGGAAGAAAAGTCGGTCGATGCACCTTTCACCTCAACAACTCCGCCTCTGTGTCCAGGAGTATCAGGGACAGTACATACTGAAGGTTCGACTGTTTGTAAGACCAACAAACAATAATCACACAACGTCTGCACAACACACCGCTCTGTCCCTCTGATAAACTCTAAGGACACTTTGTTGGACTGGACTCACACTTGTCTGTCGTTCACACCTGTGTGTAGTTCACTTTGCCTGCTGTTCACACCTGTCTGTCCTTCACACCTGTATGTCCTTCACACCTGTCTGTCCACAGGTGTGTGGCTGTGATGAGTACCTGTTGGAGAAGTATCCTCTCAGTCAGTACAAGGTAACAGCTCCACCCTGAAAATACAGCTTTGTCACTGAGGCACATCCATCCTGTCTCACCCACTGTCCCTCCCCACCTGTCTGTCCTTCTCTGTCTCCAGTACATCCGCTCCTGTATCATTGTGGGTCGACTTCCCCACCTCATGCTGGTCTCCAAAGACAGTCTCTACTCCCAGCTTCCTGTGCCTGGCTTTGTCACGCCCTCCTACAGGTACAGCACTCCATCAGGTTCTTGTGTACACATGTGAGAGCCAATCAGGAAAGACTTGTTGAGGTCAGGTGATCCTGTTCCTGTGTTGCAGTCGTCGGACCCCTCAGCCGTCTCCGTGTCCAGGGGGAGGAGACGGATCACCTCCTCGCTCCCTGTGGGCCTTCAACACTCTGTTGAGGGTCCGCCTTCTCTGCGCCACCTACGTCAATGTCAACATCCGAGACATCGACAAGGTTTGTCTGTCCCCCTGTCTGTCTATCTGTGTGTCGGGGTGGTGAGAGGACATCTGTCCCGTGTCAATGGGAATGTTTGTCTGTGTGCAGATCTATGTGAGGACGGGAATTTATCAAGGAGGAGAACCGCTATGTGACAATGTCAACACACAGAGAGTCCCCTGTTCGAACCCCAGGTACAGACAAACACGACAATCAGATGGCAAACACTGGAGCCCTGTCTCAAGCTCCGCCCCTCTCCAGGTGGAATGAATGGCTGACCTATGACATCTACCTGGCCGACCTTCCACGCTCCGCCAGGCTTTGCCTGTCTATCTGCTCTGTGAAGGGAAGAAAAGGAGCCAAGGAGGTAGGAAAGGAAGAAAGCAGTGTAGCAGACACTGTGTTCATGAATAAATGTATAAAAGACAAGACAGACAAAATGAAAGACAGAATGTGGACAAACGGGCACATTTAAAAATGTCTGTCCAGCTCCCTTCCTGTCTGACACTGTACCTGCCTGTTCATCATCTACCTGTCTGTCTTGTGTACTTGTCTGTGTCCTGTTCAACTTGTCTTCTCACTGTGTCTTATGTCCCGTCTATCTGTCTGTGTACCTGTTAACCTGTCTGTCATTATACATATGTGTCTGTCTTGTCTATTTGTCTCCTTATCAATTGTCCTACCTGTCTGTTGTCTCCCTCTGTCTGTCTTGTGCTCTTCTCGACCTGTCTGTCTGCCTGTCTCAGGAGCACTGTCCTCTGGCCTGGGGGAATGTGAACCTCTTTGACTATAAGGACATTCTGGTTTCGGGAAAAGTTGCTCTCGGTCTCTGGCCTGTCCCTCATGGCCTTGAGGACCTGCTTAACCCCATTGGAGTTGCCGGTTCAAACCCCAACAAGGTACTAATTCTGTCTCACTGCCTCTCTGTGTCTCCACCTGCCTGTCAGCGTGAGCACCAGGATGCTCTCAACAGGAGGTTGCTGGCTTGAATCCTTTTGGGTCCTGGTGTAGTACCTTGCTCATGGTTCCTCTGGTCCCCGCCTACAGGAGACTCCCTGCGTGGAGCTGGAGTTCTCCTGGTTCAACCAGATGGTGGTTTTTCCGGACGACCAGCAAATCGAGGAGCACGCCAACTGGACCATCAGCAGAGAGCTCGGATACAACTTCTGCCACGGCCTGGTAACACGCTTAGATTCAAACTGACCAATCACACGCCAGCCAGTCACATGACTCACAGGTAGCACTGCCACAGACACAAACTTTGTCTATTTGTGACCTGTCTGTCTCTCTGATATGTTCATCTGTCTGTGACCTGTCTGTCTGTGTGGTTCGTCTGTCTCTGCCCTGTCTGTCTGTGTGGTTTGTCTGTCTGTGACCTGTCTGTTTGTCTGTCTGTCTGTCTGTGTGGTTCATCTGTCTCTGCCTTGTCTGTCTCCCTGTGTGGTTTGTCTGTCTGTGACCTGTCTGTCTGTGTGGCTCGTCTGTCTGTGCGGTTTGTCTGTCTGTGACCTGTCTGTCTGTCTGTGTGGTTTGTCTGTTTGTCTCCTGTCTGTCTGTGTGGTTTGTCTGTGACCCATCTGTCCCTCAGAGCAGTCGTCTGGCCTGTGACAGCAGCGTCTCAGCGACTGACGCGGAGCAGCTTCGGTCTCTCTGCTCTAAAGATCCTCTGTACGAACTGTCTGAGCAGGAGAAAGACTTCCTCTGGAGACACAGGTAAGGGGGCGGGATCACCTAGATCAGATCTGTCCAATACAAACAGCAAATTGTCTCCATTTGTCTTACTCCCTCAGACATTACTGTGTCAACATCCCAGAGTCTCTTCCTAAAGTGCTGCTGTCCGTCAAATGGAACTCCAGAGACGAAGTTTCCCAGGTTAGTGTCCACCTGTCTTACATCTCTTCTGTTGTGACTGCACCTGTCTGTCTCCATCCGTCTGTCCTCAGATGTACTGTCTTTTGAGGGAGTGGCCTCTGATGGAGCCGGAGTCGGCTCTGGAGCTGCTGGACTGTAACTTTCCGGACCCGATGGTCCGAGAGTTCGCCCTGCGCTGCCTGGTTCAGGGTCTCACAGACGACAAACTGTCTCAGTACCTGCTGCAGCTGGTCCAGGTAGACTCACACCTGTGGGGGCGGGTCCCGCAGCGTTGCTGATGACCTCACAATATTTTTGTCTGTCAAGGTGCTGAAGTACGAGATGTACCTGGACAACCCTCTGGCTCGCTTCCTGATCAAGAAGGCTCTGACCAATCAGAGGATAGGCCACTTCTTTTTCTGGCACCTCAAGTGAGTCAGGTGACAATATGAGATCTTTAGCCTCTCTGATTGGTCAGTAACAGACTTGGGGGGGGGGGGGGAATTGTGTTTAAACTTGTCTCTAGATATTCCAGATGTGACGTTGGAAATGAGACTTTTTGAGCCTTTGAACAGAATGAGCCGTTTGCTTTGCAAACTGATTCACAGTTTCAAACCACTGAAACACTGAGCGACCTAAATGATTCGGAAAATGACATCACAAACACAAAGCCAGAAGCTCCACCCCCCTGTACCTGAGCTGTCTCATGGTTTTGGGAGTTGTGTCTATAAAACACTGTCATGGTGACATCTACTGGAGATGTGAACAAAACACACACAAAATCCGCTTCTTGTCTCCAAACCAGTGGGACCTCAGACCTGGCGTCACTGACCGAACGGTCCCCCCTAAAAATCGCTCCGCCCTGCCTTCACTGTGCATACGTCATTAGCCGCGGTTCACTGATTATCACCTGGTTTCTGCTTCAAACTGCCTCCAGTCATCATCTGTCTCAGTGACAGATATCTAAGCTTCTCTACAACAATCATTTCCACATAAATTCAGCATTATTTCATCATAAAAGACGGAGGAAGTGATCAGAGCACCGCGGCTACACGAGCTGCTAGCTGATGCGTTCACTGCGCGTCAGTCATTTCAAAGCGTCACTGGGCATCGCCTCGTTTCAAGGATTCAAAGGATTCAAAAGAATTTTATTGTCATATGCACATAGGAACATGTTCCCTGCACAATGAAATGTGCTTACTGCATTTTACCCATCCTAATTGCCAGTTAGGAGCAGAGGTCGCCTTTTTGGCACCCGGGGCCCAGCTCCAGATGTACATCCCTGCCTTAGGTCACGAGCAGGGCTGACCAAACCTTGACCGGCCTCATGACAAACAGAACACACACAACACACATAAGCCGGTCCGGTACATGAACACATATAAAAGCACACAAAGGGTAAAAATTGGGAAGAAAAACCTGAAGAAAAAAAAAAAACCCATCGCACAGATAAACAATGACAATCACACAAAAACAGACGACAGCCGAGACTTGAATGTGTCCAGTGTTCAGACAGACAGCCTGGAAGGCCGCCCTTGGCGCCATCAACAGCCTTATCTGTCCATCCTCGTGGGGAGGGGGGCTCCCAGTCCTGAATCAGTCCACCAGAGTCTCAAGGTCCCACAGTCAACATCTCAGGACGGGGAGGAGACAGAGAGGCGGGGAAGACAAGGAAGTGAGGCATCAGAAGTGTTCTTCGGAGGAGGTTTTTATCCCAGCAACCTTGAAGAGAAGCTGGTGTTTGGGAACCAAATACATATCCAGATTGGCAGACGCCTGAAAGATTCCATAGTCTGAAACAGAGTGGCTTCCAATACATCTGAATAGAGAAGAGGAGATGTGGTCATTACTGATGATCAAAGCGGTTTTCCAGTGCAGCCATTCTCCCCGAGATGGATTCCAACGTACGGTTAACACCCGCCGACTGAGCTGACACTGCCCTTCCAATCGAATCAATCATGTGGGGCAGCCTGGATGGGCCAATTAGTGCCGCTTCCACCTTTTTAATTTTCCGGTAAACCAGTGCTATGGCCGCTCCACACAGCAGAAACCCGGCCAGCTCAGCTCCAACCCTCTGGTTCGCTTCCTGATCAAGAAGGCTCTGACCAATCAGAGGATAGGCCACTTCTTCTTCTGTCCACTGTTTTTAGGGGGGACCGTTCGGTCAACTCCAAATAAATAGACATCTTCAACGTCCTCCACAGACAACGTGTACAGGCACATGACTTGCCACCTCTTCCAACTATCCATCACGTACCCCGCTACATGTGTCCCGGCAGGACAGGTCGGGTCCTCCGCTCCCGAGTGTCTTGTAGAAAAAATAGTGTCAATTGCGCTCAGAGACCACTTGATCAGATCCATTTTTGCCGTTTTCCAGAAGAGCAGAGCTGGCAGCCTCACAGACAACACGCTACAGAAGCAGGAAAGATAAAGAGGGAGGAGGGAGGAAAAATGCGACCGTGTCGACCGAGAGCAAGAAGGCAACTCAGTTTGAAGTTTCTGCTTCAAACTGACTTTAGAATGATTTAAGAGGTTTTACCTTCATCATCTGATGGTTAATAATCACATTAATCCATTTGATCACTTTGGGTGAAGAGACTCAGACGAGCTGCTGAGAACCGACATGATGCATCAGCAGTGAAGACAGGGCGGACCATTCGGCCTGTGACACCAGGTCAAAGGCCCTCGACTTCAGGGAAAACAGGAGGTCAGAGGTCACAGTGTGCGTTTGTGTTTCAGGTCAGAGATGCACAATAAAACGGTGTCACGGCGGTTTGGCCTGCTGCTGGAAGCTTTCTGCCGAGCCTGTGGCATGTACCTGAAACACCTGAACAGACAGGTGAGTGTCAGTGTGTGTGTGTGTGTGTCACTGTGTGTGTGTGTGTCCATCACTGTGTGTGTGTCACTGTGTGTGTGTGTGTGTCAGTGTGAGTGTGTGCGTATTTCACTGTCTGCGTGTGTCACTGTGTGTGTGTCAGTGTGAGTGTGTGTCACTGTGTGTGCGTGTGTCAGTGAGTGTGTGTGAGTGTGTGTGCGTGTGTCACTGTGTGTGTGTATGTGTCACTGTGTGCGTGTGTCACTGTATGTGTGTCTGTCACTGTGCGTGTGTGTCCGTCACTGTGTGTATGTCAGTGTGTGTCTGTCACTGTGTATGTATCACTGTGTGTGTGTGTGTCACTGTGTGCATGTGTGTCACTGTGTGTGTGTGTCACTGTGTGCGTGTGTGTCCGTCACTGTGTGTGTGTCCGTCACTGCGTGTGTGTGTGTGTCACTGTGTGTGTGTGTCAGTGTGTGCGTGTCCGTCACTGTATGTGTGTCTGTCACTGTGCGTGTGTGTCCGTCACTGTGTGTGTGTCACTGTGTGTGTGTGTCAGTGTGCGTGTGTCCGTCACCGTGTGTGTCTGTCACTGTGTATGTGTCTGTCAGTGTGTGTCTGTCACTGTGTATGTGTCACTGTGTGTGTGTGTCCGTCACTGTGTGTGTGTGTCACTGTGTGTCTCTGTCACTGTGTGTGTGTCCTTCACTGTGTGTGTCTGTCACTGTGTGTGTCCGTCACCGTGTGTCACTGTATGTGAGCTCTCGACAAACGTGTGATCGGTGACTGTGACGTGTGCAGGTTGAGGCGATGGACAAACTGGTGAACCTGACTGACACTCTGAAACAGGAGAAGAAGGACGAGACGCAAAAAGTACAAACACATTAATGCGCTGGTTTTTCTGAGCTCTGATTGATTTGTGATCATGTGATTGCTGTGCTTTGATTGGTTGTCAGACTCAGATGAAGTTCCTGGTTGAACACATGTCCCGTCCAGATTACATGGAGGCTCTGCAGGGCTTCGTTTCTCCGCTGAACCCCGTTCACCAGCTGGGAAACCTACGGTAACTGTTCAAAGGGTTTAGACAACTGACAGACAGACCTAAAAGCAGACTGACCAACAGACCAACTGACCATCTGAACAACAGACCAACCTACAAGCAGACTGGCCAACAGATCAACTGACCAAAAGACACACCTGCAGACCATCTGAACAACAGACAAACCTACAAGCAGGCTGGCCAACAGACCAACTGACACACCAACAGACCATCTGAACAACAGACAAACCTACAAGCAGACTAGCCAACAGACTGACCTGCAAGCAGACTGGCCAACAGACCAACAGACACACCTGCAGATCATCTGAACAACAGACCAACCTACAAGCAGACTGGCCAGCAGACCAACTGACCAACAGACCAATCTGCAGACCATCTGAACTAACAGACTGACCTACAAGCAGACTGGCCAACAGACCAACCTACAAGTAGACTGGCGAGTAGACCAACTGACCAACAGACCAACTGACCAACCTGCAGATAATCTGAACAGCCTGACCTACAAACAACTGATCAAAAGACTCAGGTGCTGACTGACCAACATGCTGACCTGCAGAACAATGGGCCTATAGAACTCCAGACTGGGCAACAGACAGACCTACAGACTGACTTTAAAAAATGAACAACAAAAAGACCTACAGTGGGGCAAAAAAGTATTTAGTCAGTCCCTGATTGTGCAAATTCTCCTACTTAGAAAGATGACAGAGGTCTGTAATTTTCATCATAGGTACACTTCAACTATGAGAGACAAAATGAGAAAAAAAAAATCCAGAAAATCACATTGTAGGATTTTAAAGAATTTATTTGTAAATTATGGTGGAAAATAAGTATTTGGTCACCTACAAACAAGCAAGATTTCTGGCTCTCGCAGACCTGTAACTTCTTCTTTTTGAAGCTCTTCTGTCCTCCACCTGTTACCTGTATTAATGGCACCTGTTGGAACTCATTATCTGTATAAAAGACACCTGTCCACAGCCTCAAACAGTCAGACTCCAAACTCAACCATGGCCAAGACCAAAGAGCTGTCAAAGGACACCAGGAAGAAAACCGTAGATGTGCACCAGGCTGGGAAGAGTGAGTCTACAATAGTTAAGCAGGCTGGTGTGAATAAATCAACTGTGGGAACAATTGTAAGAAAATGGAAGACATACAAGACCATTGATAATCTCCCTCGATCTGGGGCTCCACACAAGATGTCATCCCATGGGATCAAAATGATCATGAGAACAGTGAACAAAAATCCCAGAACTACATGGAGGGACCTGATGAATGACCTGCAGAGAGCTGGGACCAAAGTAACAAAGGCTACACACTACGCAGAGAGGGACTCAAATCCTGCAGTGCCAGGCGTGTCCCCCTGCTTAAGACAGTACATGTCCAGGCGTGTCTGAAGTTTGACAGACAGAGAATATCATGTGGTCAGATGAAACCAAAATAGAACTTTTTGGTTAAAAACTCAACTCGTCATGTTTGGAGGAAGAAGAATGCTGAGTTGCATCCCAAGAACACCATATCTACTGTGAAGCATGGGGGTGGAAACATCATGCTTTGGGGCTGTTTTTCTGCAAAGGGGACAGGATGACTGATCCGTGTTAAGGGAAGAATGAACGTGGCCATGTATCATGAGATTTTAAGACAAAACCTCCGTCCATCAGTGAGAGCATTGAAGATGCAACATGGCTGGGTCTTCCAGCATGACAATGATCCCAAACACACCGCTCAGGCAACGGAGTGGCTCCATAAAAAGCATTTAAAGGTCCTGGAGTGGCCAAGCCAGTCTCCAGACCTTAACCCCATAGAAAATTTGTTGAGGGAGTTGAAAGTCCATGTTGCCCAGCGACAGCCCCAAAACATCACTGCTCTAGAGGAGATCTGCATGGAGGAATGGACCAAAATACCAGTTACAGTGTGTGCAAACCTGGTGAAGACTTACAGGAAACATTGGACCTCTGTCATTGCCAACAAAGATTATGTTACAAAGTATAGAGTTGAACTTTTGTTACTGACCAAATACTTATTTTCCACCATAATTTACAAAGAAATTCTTTAAAAATCCTACAATGTGATTTCCTTTTTTCTCATTTTGTCTCTCATAGGTGAAGTGTACCTATGATGAAAATTACAGACCTCTCTCATCTTTCTAAGTAGGAGAACTTGCACAATCAGGGACTGACTAAATACTTTTTTACCCCACTGTACACTCCCACTGACCAACCTACAGACCTACTGGCCTAGAGACTAACTCACTGATAAACAGCCTGACCTTCAACAGGCCAACAGGCAGACTGACTGACAGACCTATATACAGGTTAACAGACTGACCAATCGAGTAAATGGTGCACCAACAAACCAGCCAAAAGAAGTGCTGACAGACACATGACCTGCTGGCTGCTGCTGACATCTTGAACCTGATTACTGGTTACTAATGACGTGGTGGTCCGGTGTTGCAGACCGAACGGTCCTCCCTAAAAATGGGTCCGTCTTGTTTCACTGTGCATGCGTCATTTTGGACCACAGCAGCACATCTGAGACGGACTTTGTTCACCCAAAGTGATCAAATGGATTATTAACCATCAGTTGATAAAGGTCAAACCCCTGAAATCATTCTGAAGTCAGCTTCATGCAGAAACTAAGCCGTATTAAGCAGAAACTTGATGAAATTCCATGACGCTTTGAAATGACTGACGCGCAGTGAACGCATCAGCTAGTAGCTCGTATTGCCACTGCGCTCTGATCGCTTCATCCGCATTTTATGATGAAATAATGCTGAATTTATGTGGAAATGATTGTTGTAGAAAAGCTTCAGATATCTGTGGCTGAGACAGATGATGACTGGAGGCAGTTTGAAGCAGAATCAAGGTGATAATCGGTGAATCGCGACTAGTGACGCATGTGCAGTGAAGGCAGGGTGGACCAATTTTTAGGGGGACCATTCGGTCTGCGACACCGGCTCAGAGGTTTTCCTGTGTCCAGGCTTGAGGAGTGCAGGATCATGTCCTCAGCAAAGCGCCCCCTGTGGCTGAACTGGGAGAATCCAGACATAATGTCTGAGCTGCTCTTCACTAACAACGAGATCATCTTCAAGAACGGAGATGGTAGCTAGCTCAGCGCTAATACCTGCATTAATTTCAATGGAGCTAACAGACAAACCAGTCTGTAGATGTTTGTCACAGTTGGTGAGGGGGATTCTGGGAAACGTAGTGTCGTAGCTCCAGGATAACACAAGAACGTGTGTTTTTTGCAGACCTTCGCCAGGACATGCTGACCCTACAAATCATCAAAATCATGGAGAACATCTGGCAGAACCAGGGACTGGACCTGCGGTGAGGAACACACCGACATCACAGCCAATCAAACCCTGCAGACAAAACATCAAAATACAGAACCGTACTTCTCATTGGTTCATACTGTCCAGTAGTCCAAGATTAAAGCAGGCTCCTGTGTGCTGGACAGTAAAGAACCAGACCCAGCTTTGATCTGGATCCTGACCCGCATGCTCTGTGTGTGTCCCAGCATGCTGCCGTACGGCTGTCTGTCCATCGGAGACTGCGTGGGACTGATCGAGGTGGTGAAGAACAGCTTCACCATCATGCAGATTCAGTGCAAAGGTGGCCTGAAGGGGCGCTGCAGTTCAACTCCAACACCCTGCACCACTGGATCAAAGACAAGAACAGAGGAGAGGCGTCAGTGCCCACTTCTGTCTGTCTCACTGCCTGTCTGTCTGATTCTGCCTGTCTGTCTGACTCTGCCTGTCTGTCTCACTGTCTGTCTTTCTCACTGCCTGTCTGTCTGTTTACCTGCGTGTCTCATTGTCTGCCTGTCTCTCTGCGTGTCTCATTGTCTGTCTGTCTCATTGCCTGCCTGTCTCTCTGCGTGTCTCACTGTCTGTCTTTCTCACTGCCTGTCTGTCTGTTTCCCCTGCATGTCTCATTGTCTGCCTGTCTCTCTGCGTGTCTCATTGTCTGTCTGTCTCATTGTCTGCCTGTCTCTGCGTGTCTCATTGTCTGCCTGTCTCTCTGCGTCTCATTGTCTGTCTGTCTCACTGTCTGTCTGTCTGATTCTGTCTGACTCTCTGCCTGTCTGTCTGTTTCCCTGCGTGTCTCATTGTCTGCCTGTCTCTCTGCGTGTCTCACTGCCTGTCTGTCTGATTCTGTCTTTCTCACTGCCTGTCTGTCTGTTTCCCTGCGTGTCTCATTGTCTGCCTGTCTCTCTGCGTGTCTCATTGTCTGTCTGTCTCACTGCCTGTCTGTCTGATTCTGTCTGATTCTGTCTGACTCTCTGCCTGTCTGACTTATGCTCTGTCTTTCTCACTGCCTGTCTGTCTGTTTCCCTGCGTGTCTCATTGTCTGCCTGTCTCTCTGCGTGTCTCATTGTCTGTCTGTCTCACTGCCTGTCTGTCTGATTCTGTCTGATTCTGTCTGACTCTCTGCCTGTCTGACTTATGCTCTGTCTTTCTCACTGCCTGTCTGCCTGTCTCTCTGTGTGTCTCATTGTCTGTCTGTCTCATTGTCTGCCTGTCTCTGCATGTCTCACTGTCTGTCTGTCTCATTGTCTGCCTGTCTCTCTGCGTGTCTCACTGTCTGTCTGTCTCACTGCCTGTCTGTCTGATTCTGTCTGTCTGTCTGACTCTCTGCCTGTCTGACTTATGCTCTGTCTTTCTCACTGCCTGTCTGTCTGTTTCCCTGCGTGTCTCATTGTCTGCCTGTCTCTCTGCGTGCCTCACTGTCTGTCTGTCTCACTGCCTGTCTGTCTGATTCTGTCTTTCTCACTACCTGTCTGTCTGTTTCCCTGCGTGTCTCATTGTCTGCCTGTCTCTGCGTGTCTCATTGTCTGCCTGTCTCTCTGCGTGTCTCACTGTCTGTCTGTCTCACTGCCTGTCTGTCTGTTTCCCTGCGTGTCTCATTGTCTGCCTGTCTCTCTGCGTGTCTCATTGTCTGTCTGTCTCATTGCCTGCCTGTCTCTCTGCGTGTCTCACTGTCTGCCTGTCTCAGGTATGACAGAGCCATCGACCTGTTCACCCGGTCCTGTGCGGGTTACTGCGTCGCCACCTTCATCCTGGGGATCGGTGACCGGCACAACTCCAACATCATGGTGAAGGAGAACGGGCAGGTGGGTCCTATTTTGCTGTCTGTCCAAACCCCTGTGATGTGTCCAAACCTGTCTTTGTCTTCTTCCAGCTCTTCCACATAGACTTTGGACACTTTCTGGACCATAAGAAGAAGAAGTTTGGGTATAAGCGCGAGCGCGTTCCCTTCGTGCTGACTCAGGACTTCCTGATCGTCATCAGTAAAGGAGTCCAGGAGTCCACTAAGACCAAGGAGTTCGAGAGGTGTGCCGGTCTCACTTTCGGTCTGTCTCAGCCTCGGTGCAGCTTCCTGTCTGTGTGACGGTCTGCCCATCTGTCCTCAGGTTCCAGGAGATGTGCTATAAGGCATACCTCGCCATCCGCCAGCACGCCAGCCTGTTCATCAACCTCTTCTCCCTCCTGCTGGGCTGCGGGATGCCCGAACTGCAGAGCTTCGACGACATCTCCTACCTCAGAAAAACGCTGGCTCTTGGTAAGAATAACATCTATCTTTAAATCCCCGCCCCTTACCTGAATCTAGACCCGCCCCTGTAACAGAGTCAGCTGAATGAGACCGGGTCCACCTCCTATAGCTCCCCACAGTCAAAACCGACAGCGTCAACCATTAACGCCACAACCGGCTCCACCATTCAAGTACCTTAAAACCACACCAAGGCAGAGGCCGGGGTGGTGTGAAGCTACAGCTGGAGGAACGCCGCCCAGAGCCAGATCTTTAGCTGTCCACGGGGCGGGAAGTGTTCTGCTTCCTCTTTCATGTCTTGCTGGTGTTGTTCAATTGGCTGCTGGTGGATGATGTGTAACACCTGCTTAATAATTTTAGGCTAGGCTTGAAGACTAGGTTCTAGAGGAGTAGTAAAATTGAGGAGCTTTAAAGGGGACAGAGAATCAAAACCATCTTTTTCATGTTTTTGGTGTTAGTTCAGAGTCTCCTCGCTGTGGGGAAAACACACGAAGTGCAAGTAAGTTTCAGAACCTCTATTTCAAGTATTTCTCCTTTTTTGAATTGCCCCTAGAAAACAGGCCAATCTGTTTTTGAGAGAAAAGTTACGTCACTTTTTCACCAATAGCCCCCCCCCCCCCACACACACACCCACACCCACCCCCTTTCACACACGCCCTTCGAAATTAATTATTCATAAGGTTGTGCCCACTCATTTGTAACACTCGAAGAGGAGTAATGGTGAGCTACAGGTGTGCTTTCCCAGGCTGTTTTAGCGGACTACGATCTTCCCACGGAAAGTAATGTACGCGATCACTGGCTTTTATTCATTTTTAACCGCATCCCCAGTACATACAACCACCGACTATTTCTTTGCTCTGCGCATTTCACGGAGGACTGTTTCACAAACCTTGCACGATTTCGAGCTGGCTTCAGTCGGCATTTAATACTCAGTAGAGGGTCAGTTCTGACTCTGCGACAGAATCAACCCCAGCAATCAGTACAGCCTGTGAGTATCACATTTTCTTTTGTTTTAAATTTGTGTTGCACCATATTCCTGTTGTTAGAATGGCACGTTAGCTCTGGTTTGTTCCTCTAAAGGGAATGAGCTAACCCCTTAGCAGCTAGGGATGTGTATGGAGAACCGGTTCCTTTTGGGTGTCATTAAGAAATGACTCGATCCACCGACATCAATAAGCTTTGTGCTTAACGATTATGTTATCGGTCCTTCAGAGTGGCCGTTGTTTTGGGGGGTGTTTGTCAGGAAAACGATCATTTCTGTATTGATTACAGACCCTGCAGCGGGTCCGTAAACAACTTTTCTGCAGCGCGGCTTTGCTTTGAACCTTGAACCAATCGAAGCAGTGCTTCACAGATTGAAGCACTGCTTTGATTATTCTTTCTTTCGCTTAATTTTCTCTTGCTAAAACCCTAAAGAGCATACATCTGAGAGTATTAGTTACCTTATCTATGTAAAACTGACCTGTTATGTTCTTCTGAAACAGTTGATAGATGTATTTTATAGCTTAAAAACGGGAGCGATGCTAACGCGTTAGCATGTCTATGGCATTTTCAATGTTAAAAGTTCAAGCATTGCAGCTGTAATCATGTTCGGGTGCACAAATTGTAATATTTCTTAAATTTATTTTTGTTTATATATTAATAATCTAATTATTATATACAATTTTAGAGAAAGAGAAACACAAATAGAAACACAACAGAAAATATAAAAGCAATGAAAATAAATAATGCTTTCTTTTCAGTGAGAGAAAGGCAGCCAATCAAACAACGGCAACCGATCAGCACCACCTACTTGCATTTCATAATGAGGTTGCCAAATAAGCTCCAAAACGACGCCATTAAAGGCAAACGAGGCATTCTAAACCCAGCATAGTAACATAGCTGTTTCAGAGAGCCTTTCAGGAAGGTTCTGAGCCATTACAGACCAAACCAATGTTTTTTTTTTTGGGCTACATATCACATCACAGAACAAAGATTAATGCCCCATTCAACCTCTGCCTATCACCTTTAAGAGTTAAACAGCCGGCAAATTTATTACAACTGAACAATGGCACAAAACCAGTGTCATGACAACAGTGGAGCACTCTTTGAAAATAAAATAAAGAATAAATGAGGAATGTACAAAAGTCTCTAAATAATTGATTGTAACCGTGTAGTCTTATCTGGAATCCTTTTTAAGTGGTCGGGTCTCAAGATCTTCTCTGGAAAGTGTGTAGCTGGCCACAGTACTGCAGGTTCCTTCAAGAGTCTTCACTGGGTCTGGCTCGCCATCAACGTCAGTTTTCAACTCCAGGATCAGTTCAGGACCACAAAAAAAAAAAAAACCAGTCTGCACAAACAGTACAGACAAATAAATAAAATAATTTTCAAAAATGGTTTCTATACAAAATGAGATCTCAATATATGTTCTAAACCAATTACATTACAGTTTTACATTGATTTCTTCAATGAATTCAAAATGAAATACAGCAATGAAATTATGTTTACACCCTTTTCTAAGGTTTTTTAAAATTAAATTATTACATGTTTTTTAATTTAAATTATATCTGACAAGAATTTATCTATGAATTTACCCATAAATAAAATGACAAAGTGCCTTAAAAGAACTGTATGAAACATAAAAGTGCATCTTTAGTATTTTGTAAAAATGCTTCTCAAAAATCATAACAATTGACATAAGACAATGAATTCACTGCTCAATACCCTTTGGTTCAGTACTCCGACTGGTTTTAGCTTCCAACATTACATATAATCTAGTTGTTACAGATGAGAGTTAGTAAAAGAGAACTGTGCTAACATTTTGTTGTAACTCACCGGAGTTTCCAAGAAAAAACACTTTTCTCGACACTCTAAGTGCTCTGAAAAATACATAACCTCTAGTTAGAACCTGTTTTCTGTACATTTCTTATACTTTTCTGATCGTTTCCACTCACTGTGTAGCTTGCTCACAGGCTCACTGTGTCTCACTGCCTCCTCTAGCTAGGTGCAGACACGTGCTCAAGATACTTTCATAGGAATAAAATGCTGCGTTCAAGGAGTGTGGGAAATGAGAGTTTTAAATGCTAAAATTTTAGTAACCATTTATTTACATGGGTTACAGATGTAACGCTGCGACTGAAAGCTTCACCGTTAATGCCAACGTCTTCTCTGTCTGTGCGTCCGACAGAAAAGAGCCAACAGGAGGCGCTGGAGTATTTCACCAAACAGATGAACGATGCGCATCACGGCGGCTGGAGCACCAAGATGGACTGGATCTTCCACACCATCAGACACATGCCCAACGAGCACTGACGCACACGCACACACACACACACACACACACACACACACACTACAACTGTGATGATGGCGATGACAATGATGATGATGATGACAATGATGGTGATGATGACGACAATGATGATGACAGTGATGATGATGATGACGACAATGATGATGATGGTGATGATGATGACAATGATGATGATGATGACGACAATGATGATGATGGTGATGATGATGATGACGACAATGATGATGATGGTGATGATGATGACAATGATGATGATGATGACGACAATGATGATGATGGTGATGATGATGACAATGATGGTGATGACAATGATGATGATGATGGTGATGACAATGATGATGGTGATGATGATGATGGCGATGACAATGATGACAATGATGATGATGGTGATGACAATGATGATGACGATGATGGTGATGATGATGACAATGATGATGACGATGATGGTGATGATGATGACAATGATGATGATGGTGATGACAATGATGATGATGATGGTGATGACGATGATGATGGTGATGACAATGATGATGACAATGATGATGATGATGATGGTGATGATGATGACAATGATGATGATGGTGATGACAATGATGATGATGATGACAATGATGATGGTGATGATGGCGATGACAATGATGATGACAATGATGACAATGATGATGATGATGACAATGATGATGATGGTGATGACAATGATGATGACAATGATGATGACAGTGATGATGATGACAATGATGATGACAATGATGACAATGATGATGATGACAATGATGATGACAATGATGACAATGATGATGATGATGACAATGATGATGATGGTGATGACAATGATGATGACAATGATGATGACAATGATGATGATGACAATGATGATGATGGTGATGACAATGATGATGACAATGATGATGATGACAATGATGATGATGGTGATGACAATGATGATGATGACAATGATGATGATGGTGATGACGATGATGATGATGGTGGTGATGACGATGATGATGATGGTGGTGATGACGACAATGATGATGATGGTGATGACGATGATGATGATGGTGGTGATGACGATGATGATGATGGTGGTGATGACGATGATGATGGTGATGATGATGATGGCGATGATGATGATGATGACAATGATGATGATGATGATGGTGATGACAATGATGATGACAATGATGATGATGACAATGATGATGACAATGATGATGATGATGATGATGGTGATGGCGGGTTCGTAGCCGGAGCACAGTGACACCATGTGAGCAGGATGGTTGTCGTAGCAACACTAAGCTCAGGGTCAATGTTCAAATGGTGCTGTTGAACAGGCCAAAGGAATGCTGGGAAAGATGATGATGTCCAAAATGTCTTCCAGATAGCATGTTAGCGCTCTTTTAATTGTTATTTATTTAAAGAAAACTCTTTAACACAGTGAGTTCATGGCTGCACAAATTTGAATCAAACTTTATTGACAGCTGGCTGGTCGCTGCACGGAGATGTTTAACTTTTACATTTATGAAGAAATTTAAATGAAACTTGATTAAAATGTGACAACTGCCACTGTGAGAGCAATAAATCAACAATAACCGATCAATACCGTGATACTGACAATCAGAGGCTCTGACCAATAGGAGGGTAGTGATGGAGGGCTGTGGGCAGAGCACAGATTCAATTTTTATTTTTATTTTTTATGTGATGAGTGTTTGACTGTGTGCTTTGTGATGTTTTTACTGTCTTTGTGGAATCCGATTTCTCCAACAGCGCCCGAACCCACCACCCACAGCTGGTTCGGTCAGAACCTTCGGGTCCAAACACACACATCAAACTAAGACCGGTGCTAATCTAAACATTTACTGTACAGATCAATATTTTTGGATTTGTTTTAAAATTAACTGGGTCAATTTTTGATTGTATGAAGTTAAAAGTAATTTTACAGAAAAAAAAGAGATAATTTTGCATGAAAACATCATTGTCATTTGTCAATAAAGTTATATTGTTTGAAAAAACATGAAAAGATTATGAGAATAAATTTCTTTAAAAAATAAATTGCAAATATAAAAAGAAAATGTTTTACATAAAAAAAAGTATCTATACAATGTAAATATTATGCAAATAAAAGTTGATGAAAAAAAAAATTAGACAAAAAAGTGACCAAAATGTGCATTTTTTAAAAATAATTTGTGAACAAAGTTTTAATGTTCTGAGGTAAAAAAAAAAAAAAAAAAATAATAAAAAATAAAAACCTCTTAAATCTACAAGAAAAAAAGTCACAGTTTTATGTATTATTGTGAGAATTCAAAAAAGATGTTTGACACCAGAGATTGTGTGTCAACTACAGGGGCATCACACTACTCAGCCTCCCTGGTAAAGTCTACTCCCTGGTAAAGTCTACTCCAGAGTGCTGGAAAGGAGGGTTCGGCTGATAGTTGACCCTCTGATTGAAGAGGAACAATGTGGGTTCCGTCCTGGTAGTGGAACAACCGACCAACTCTTCACTCTCATGGATCCTGGAGAGGGCCTGGGAGTTTGCTCATCCAGTCTACATGTGTTTGTGGACTTGAAAAAGGGGTATGATCGGGTACCCCTGGAGATACTGTGGGAGGTGCTGTGGGAGTATGGAGTGAGAGGGTCCCTTCTCGGGGCCGTCCAACCTCTGTACTCACAAAGCGAGAGCTGTGTTCAGGTGCTCGGCAGTAAGGTTGGACTCGTTTCTGGTGGAGGTTGGACTCTGCCAGGGCTGCACTTTGTCACCAGTCCTGTTTGTGATATTCATGGACAGGATATCGAGGCATAGTCGGGGGAGGGGCGTTTCCAGTTTGGTGGGCTCAGGGTGTCATCACTGCTTTTTGCAGATGATGTGGTCCTCTTGGCTTCATTGGCCTGTGACCTCCAACACTCACTGGATCGGTTCGCAGCTGAGTGTGAAGCGGCTGGGATGAGGATCAGCACCTCTAAATCTGAGGCCATGGTTCTCAGCAGGAAACCGATGAACTGTCTACTCCGGGTAGGGAATGCAGTCTTGTCCCAAGTGTAGGAGTTCAAGTACCTCTGAATCTTGTTCACGAGTGAGGGGACAATGGAACGTGAGATTGGCTGGAGAATTGGTGCAACAGGGGCGGTGTTGCATTCAGTCTATCATACTGTTGTGACAAAAATGGAGCTGAGCCAAAAGGCGAAGCTCTCGATCTACTGGTCATTCTTTGTTCCTACTCTCACCTATGATCATGAGGGTTGGATCATGACTGAAAGAACTAGATTGCAGGTACAAGCGGCTGAAATGGGCTTCCTCAGGAGGGTGGCTGGTGAGTAGAGTCGCTGATCCTTCACATTAAAAGGAGCCAGCTGAGGTGGTTTGGGCATCTGGTAAGGATGCCTCCTTGGCACCACCCTAGGGAGGTGTTCCAGGCACATCCATCTGGGAGGAGACCCTGAGGAAGACCCAGGACTAGGTGGAGAGATTATATCTCCACACTGGCCTGGGAACGCCTCGGGATCCCCCAGTCAGAGGTGGTCAATGTGGCCCGGGAAAGAGAACTCTGGGGTCCCCTGCTGGAGCTGTTGCCCCTGTGATCTGATCCGGGATAAGGGGTTGAAGATGAGTGAGTGATGTTTGTCAACAACCAGCAGGGGGCGCCAGACGTGATTTTAAAACTACAGTTTTTGTTTTTGTTTATTGTAATTTATTGATCAAATGTCAGACCAGAATTTTGTTTGCTCTCCATCACTCATCACTTTACGACCTTTGGTCATAGCTAAAATTTTGTTGGGTTTGAAGTGATCAGCTGATCGATTCTGCCATTGCGGAACTTGTTAGCAGTTAGCTTGCTGCATGGAGCACGGCTAGCCTGTTAGCACAAACTACAGATGGCGAGTGACGGTTCGGATTCATTAGCATAGCTTAATGAGTGTGTAAGCTCCGCCTCTAATGGTAACCGCCAGAAGGCGGGGCTACACTGAGATGAGTTCAAAGGACAAGATACACAACGATATATCAAAAGCCAAGTAGCCTGTGTGTGTGTGTGTGTAACTTTGATCACAGAGAAACTGGGGACCGTTTGGTATGTTTACGTATTTTGGGTCTGTCTAGGGCCCGTGGATGCTCATGTTCAAAGGTCATTTGTGTTATTACTTCTCAGTTCAGATCTTTGTCAGTCATCTTAAATCCCACCCACAGCACTGTGGGCTAAGCTAACACAGCAACGTGCTTTGATTAAAGGCACATGGGCAGTACAACAAAACAGGACAACTGACTGGCTGAACGTATACCTGCTCCAACCCCTTACTGTGTTCTGATTGGCTGAACGTATACCTGCTCCAACCCCTTACTGTGTTCTGATTGGCTGAACGTATACCTGCTCCAACCCCTTACTGTGTTCTGACTGGCTGAACGTATACCTGCTCCAACCCCTTACTGCATGCTGATGTAATCCATTTTTCAAGTATTGCTTTATGACATCATTGCACAGGTGTGAACAGACATGATGTGTTTTATAGTAATCAATATTGCTGCTTGCCATTATTAATCATGTATAATTATCAATCTCATACCTGGCGGGGTGCGTTCCATTCCAAAGGCCTTCCAGCTTCAACAAATCCTTGTTCTGTTCACAGACACCTCCCTTCTTAAAAGGGAACAAGGACACAAAGTAGGAAACAAGGTCACATCATCCGTGTGCCACAATGCAGAGCTAAGCCACACCCACTGCCATACAGACAGCAGGCTCAGCCAATCACAGAGTCTGTCTGCAATAACGTGCACAAATGATTTTGTAAATGTTGTCTGTTTACAAATAAATAATTAAAAACTATTCCGTGTCCTCGCGTCTGTAAACGAGGTCTGAAATACCGTGTTTCCGTCAGTGCCAGTCATCACTCTCCACATACACGCCCTTAATCTGAGATTATGAAGTGATTATTTTATTTTTACACTTTAATCTTTGCTCATTTTGTTCCTGTGTGCTTTTCATTCACTCTGTTAACACGCCAATCCAACGTCTCCATGGTAACATGATTACAACAACAGTAATAATAAATAATAAATATGTTGTCTGAACCAAATGCACAGAAACAAACATTAATACTAGAAAAAAAAATCCTCATCCTTAAACTTTATGCATCTGAACTAATCTCACCATAAAATGAACCAAAAAAATAAAAAATAAATAAATAAAAAAATTAAAAGATGATAATGATGACTAATAGTAGTAGAAATAGTGTTGTGAAAGTGTAGTGACACGGACCCACAACAGGGGGCGCAAATGAACGGTCAATAGCTGAGCCAAAAAGTAACAATTTAATGTTGTGAAATGTGCACAACGAACATACAGACAATCTCAGAATATAATTACAGTCAATACACAGAGGTGACGTGTGGGCAGGCTCGAGGATAGAAGACGTCTGTCCTGAGAAGAGCCGGAACCACACGATTTCCGCCGCCACCGAACCTGGTGAATACTGGAGCCGCCAAGTCCCGAATTCCCAGGTGATCACCGTCCCCGACTGTCGGATCTGGTACTGCTGGCGAAGAACAAAGACAGTCAAGTGTGGGTGTGTGTACACCCAGTAACAACAACGGTGGGAATGCCACCTCCACCTCTAACACAATATCCTGCTGAGTACCGCAGTGATTCCTCAGGGGAAAAGAGTGCCGTCCAGCACTCAATCAGCTCCCGCAGACAGAGGATAACAGGTACTCCTGCAAACACTCACAATATACAGATTGATGTGTAAAACACAAACAACTGAGTATATTACCTCCAATGAAGTACGATATCTCGGCAACGAGGTGGAGATGACGTCTGGTCTTTATGGAGTGAGATGATGTTGAGTAGATGGGTGACAGCTGACAAGAGATAATGAGTGACAGCTGTCACCCCCGGCTGTGTCCGTGGCGGCAGCGCCCTCTCGTGCCTGAAGCCCGCACTTCAGGCAGGGCGCCCTCTGGTGGTGGGCCAGCAGTACTTCCTCTTCAGGCGGCCCACACAACAAATAGGTAGTACTAGTAATCTGTAGTAGTAGTAGTAGTAATGGCAGAAATACTAATAGTAGTAGAAATAGGTAGTACTTGTAATCTGTAGTAATCTGTAGTAGTAGTAGTAATGGCAGATATAATAGTAGTAGTAATTGTAGTAATAGTAGTAGTAGTAGTAGTAGTAATGGCAGATATAATAGAAGTAGTAATAGTAGTAGTAGTAGTAGTAGTAATGGCAGATATAGTAGTAGTAGTAATTGTAGTAACAGTAGTAGTAGTAGTAGTAGTAGTGGCAGATATAATAGTAGTAGTAATTGTAGTAACAGTAGTAGTAGTAGTAGTAATGGCAGATATAGTAGTAGTAGTAATAGTAGTAGTAGTAGTAGTAGTAGTAATGGCAGATATAATAGTAGTAGTAGTAGTAGTAGTAGTAATGGCAGATATAGTAGTAGTAGTAATTGTAGTAACAGTAGTAGTAGTAGTAGTAATGGCAGATATAATAGTAGTAGTAATGGCAGATATAGTAGTAGTAGTAATTGTAGTAACAGTAGTAGTAGTACTAGTAGTAGTAGTAATGGCAGATATAATAGTAGTAGTAATTGTAGTAGTAGTAGTAGTATTGGCAGATATAATAGTAGTAGTAATAGTAGTAGTAGTAGTAGTAATGGCAGATATAGTAGTAGTAGTAATTGTAGTAACAGTAGTAGTAGTAGTAGTAATGGCAGATATAGTAGTAGTAGTAATTGTAGTAACAGTAGTAGTAGTAGTAGTAATGGCAGTTATAGTAGTAGTAGTAGTAGTAGTAGTAGTAATGGCAGATATAGTAGTAGTAGTAATTGTAGTAGTAGTAGTAGTAGTAGTAGTAGTAATGGCAGATATAGTAGTAGTAGTAATTGTGGTAACAGTAGTAGTAGTAGTAGTAGTAATGGCAGATATAGTAGTAGTAGTAATTGTAGTAACAGTACTAGTAGTAGTAGTAGTAATGGCAAATATGTAGTAGGAATTGTAGTACAGTAGTAGTAGTAGTTAGTAGTAATGGCAGTATAGTAGTAGTGTATGTGGTAACAGTAGTAGTAGTAGTAGTAGTAATGGCAGATATAGTAGTAGTAGTAATTGTAGTAACAGTAGTAGTAGTAGTAGTAATGGCAGATATAGTAGTAGTAGTAATTGTAGTAACAGTAGTAGTAGTAGTAATGGCAGATATATAGTAGTAGTAGTAATGGCAGATATAGTAGTAGTAGTAATTGTAGTAACAGTAGTAGTAGTAGTAGTAATGGCAGATATAATAGTAGTAGTAATAGTAGTAGCAGTAGTAGTAGTAGTAATGGCAGATATAATAGTAGTAGTAATAGTAGTAGTAGTAGTAGTAGTAATGGCAGATATAGTAGTAGTAGTAATTGTAGTAACAGTAGTAGTAGTAGTAGTAATGGCAGATATAGTAGTAGTAGTAATTGTAGTAACAGTACTAGTAGTAGTAGTAGTAATGGCAAATATAGTAGTAGTAATTGTAGTAACAGTAGTAGTAGTAGTAGTAGTAGTAATGGCAGATATAGTAGTAGTAGTAATTGTGGTAACAGTAGTAGTAGTAGTAGTAGTAATGGCAGATATAGTAGTAGTAGTAATTGTAGTAACAGTAGTAGTAGTAGTAATGGCAGATATAGTAGTAGTAGTAATTGTAGTAACAGTAGTAGTAGTAGTAATGGCAGATATAGTAGTAGTAGTAATTGTAGTAACAGTAGTAGTAGTAGTAGTAGTAGTAGTAATGGCAGATATAATAGTAGTAGTAATTGTAGTAACAGTAGTAGTAGTAGTAGTAGTAATGGCAGATATAGTAGTAGTAGTAATTGTAGTAACAGTAGTAATAGTAGTAATAGTAGTAGTAATTGTAGTAACAGTAACAGTAGTAGTAGTAGTAATGGCAGATATAATCGTAGTAGTAATTGTAGTAACAGTAGTAGTAGTAGTAGTAGTAATGGCAGATATAATAGTAGTAGTAATTGTAGTAACAGTAACAGTAGTAGTAGTAGTAATGGCAGATATAATCGTAGTAGTAATTGTAGTAACAGTAGTAGTAGTAGTAGTAGTAGTAGTAATGGCAGATATAATAGTAGTAGTAATTGTAGTAACAGTAACAGTAGTAGTAGTAGTAATGGCAGATATAGTAGTAGTAGTAATAGTAGTAGTAGTAGTAGTAGTAGTAATGGCAGATATAATAGTAGTAGTAATAGTAGTAGTAGTAGTAGTAGTAGTAGTAATGGCAGATATAGTAGTAGTAGTAATTGTAGTAACAGTAGTAGTAGTAGTAGTAATGGCAGATATAATAGTAGTAGTAATGGCAGATATAGTAGTAGTAGTAATTGTAGTAACAGTAGTAGTAGTAGTAGTAATGGCAGATATAATAGTAGTAGTATGTTGGTAGTAGTAGTAGTAGTATTGGCAGATATAATAGTAGTAGTAATAGTAGTAGTAGTAGTAATGGCAGATATAGTAGTAGTAGTAATTGTAGTAACAGTAGTAGTAGTAGTAGTAATGGCAGATATAGTAGTAGTAGTAATTGTAGTAACAGTAGTAGTAGTAATGGCAGATATAATAGTAGTAGTAATGGCAGATATAGTAGTAGTAGTATTGTAGTAACAGTAGTAGTAGTAGTAATGGCAGATATAATAGTAGTAGTAATAGTAGTAGTAGTAGTAGTAATGGCAGATATAATAGTAGTAGTAATAGTAGTAGTAGTAGTAGTAGTAATGGCAGATATAGTAGTAGTAGTAATTGTAGTAACAGTAGTAGTAGTAATGGCAGATATAATAGTAGTAGTAATGGCAGATATAGTAGTAGTAGTAATTGTAGTAACAGTAGTAGTAGTAGTAGTAGTAGTAGTAGTAGTAGTAATGGCAGATATAATAGTAGTAGTAATTGTAGTAACAGTAGTAGTAGTAGTAGTAATGGCAGATATAATAGTAGTAGTAATTGTAGTAACAGTAGTAGTAGTAGTAGTAGTAATGGCAGATATAGTAGTAGTAGTAATTGTAGTAACAGTACTAGTAGTAGTAGTAGTAATGGCATATATAGTAGTAGTAATTGTAGTAACAGTAGTAGTAGTAGTAGTAGTAGTAATGGCAGATATAGTAGTAGTAGTAATGTGGTAACAGTAGTAGTAGTAGTAGTAGTAATGGCAGATATAGTAGTAGTAATTGTAGTAACAGTAGTAGTAGTAGTAATAGCAGATATAGTAGTAGTAGTAATTGTAGTAACAGTAGTAGTAGTAGTAATGGCAGATATAGTAGTAGTAGTAATTGTAGTAACAGTAGTAGTAGTAGTAATGGCAGATATAATAGTAGTAGTAATTGTAGTAACAGTAGTAGTAGTAGTAGTAGTAATGGCAGATATAGTAGTAGTAGTAATAGTAGTAGTAGTAGTAGTAGTAGTAATGGCAGATATAATCGTAGTAGTAATGGCAGATATAGTAGTAGTAGTAATTGTAGTAACAGTAGTAGTAGTAGTAGTAATGGCAGATTAATAGTAGTAGTAATGGCAGATATATAGTAGTTGTAGTAATTGTGTAACAGTAGTAGTAGTACTAGTAGTAGTAGTATGGGCAGATATAATAGTAGTAGTAATTGTAGTAGTAGTGTAGTAGTAGTATTGGCAGATATATAGTAGTAGTATAGTAGTAGTAGTAGTAGTAATGGCAGATATAGTAGTAGTAGTAATTGTAGTAACAGTAGTAGTAGTAGTAGTAATGGCAGATATAGTAGTAGTAGTAATTGTAGTAACAGTAGTAGTAGTAGTAGTAATGGCAGATATAATAGTAGTAGTAATAGTAGTAGTAGTAGTAGTAGTAGTAATGGCAGATATAGTAGTAGTAGTAATTGTAGTAGTAGTAGTAGTAGTAGTAGTAGTAATGGCAGATATAGTAGTAGTAGTAATTGTAGTAACAGTAGTAGTAGTAGTAGTAGTAATGGCAGATATAGTAGTAGTAGTAATTGTAGTAACAGTACTAGTAGTAGTAGTAGTAATGGCAAATATAGTAGTAGTAATTGTAGTAACAGTAGTAGTAGTAGTAGTAGTAATGGCAGATATAGTAGTAGTAGTAATTGTGGTAACAGTAGTAGTAGTAGTAGTAGTAATGGCAGATATAATCGTAGTAGTAATTGTAGTAACAGTAGTAGTAGTAGTAGTAGTAGTAATGGCAGATATAATAGTAGTAGTAATTGTAGTAACAGTAACAGTAGTAGTAGTAATGGCAGATATAGTAGTAGTAGTAATAGTAGTAGTAGTAATGGCAGATATAATAGTAGTAGTAATAGTAGTAGTAGTAGTAGTAGTAGTAATGGCAGATATAGTAGTAGTAGTAATTGTAGTAACAGTAGTAGTAGTAGTAGTAATGGCAGATATAATAGTAGTAGTAATGGCAGATATAGTAGTAGTAGTAATTGTAGTAACAGTAGTAGTAGTAGTAGTAGTAGTAGTAATGGCAGATATAATAGTAGTAGTAATTGTAGTAGTAGTAGTAGTAGTAGTAGTATTGGCAGATATAATAGTAGTAGTAATAGTAGTAGTAGTAGTAGTAATGGCAGATATAGTAGTAGTAGTAATTGTAGTAACAGTAGTAGTAATGGCAGATATAGTAGTAGTAGTAATTGTAGTAACAGTAGTAGTAGTAGTAGTAATGGCAGATATAATAGTAGTAGTAATGGCAGATATAGTAGTAGGAGTAATTGTAGTAACAGTAGTAGTAGTAGTAGTAATGGCAGATATAATAGTAGTAGTAATAGTAGTAGTAGTAGTAGTAATGGCAGATATAATAGTAGTAGTAATAGTAGTAGTAGTAGTAATGGCAGATATAGTAGTAGTAGTAATTGTAGTAACAGTAGTAGTAGTAATGGCAGATATAATAGTAGTAGTAATGGCAGATATAGTAGTAGTAGTAATTGTAGTAACAGTAACAGTAACAGTAGTAGTAGTAGTAATGGCAGATATAATCGTAGTAGTAATTGTAGTAACAGTAGTAGTAGTAGTAGTAGTAATGGCAGATATAATCGTAGTAGTAATTGTAGTAACAGTAGTAGTAGTAGTAGTAATGGCAGATATAATCGTAGTAGTAATTGTAGTAACAGTAGTAGTAGTAGTAGTAATGGCAGATATAATAGTAGTAGTAATAGTAGTAGTAGTAGTAGTAGTAGTAATGGCAGATATAATAGTAGTAGTAATAGTAGTAGTAGTAGTAGTAGTAGTAGTAATGGCAGATATAGTAGTAGTAGTAATTGTAGTAACAGTAGTAGTAGTAATGGCAGATATAATAGTAGTAGTAATGGCAGATATAGTAGTAGTAGTAATTGTAGTAACAGTAACAGTAACAGTAGTAGTAGTAGTAATGGCAGATATAATCGTAGTAGTAATTGTAGTAACAGTAGTAGTAGTAGTAGTAGTAATGGCAGATATAATCGTAGTAGTAATTGTAGTAACAGTAGTAGTAGTAGTAGTAGTAATGGCAGATATAATAGTAGTAGTAATTGTAGTAACAGTAGTAGTAGTAGTAGTAGTAGTAATGGCAAATATAGTAGTAGTAGTAATTGTAGTAACAGTAGTAGTAGTAGTAATGGCAGATATAATCGTAGTAGTAATTGTAGTAACAGTAGTAGTAGTAGTAGTAGTAATGGCAGATATAGTAGTAGTAGTAATTGTAGTAACAGTAGTAGTAGTAGTAGTAGTAGTAATGGCAGATATAGTAGTAGTAGTAATTGTAGTAACAGTAGTAGTAGTAGTAGTAGTAGTAATGGCAGATATAATCGTAGTAGTAATTGTAGTAACAGTAGTAGTAGTAGTAATGGCAGATATAATCGTAGTAGTAATTGTAGTAACAGTAGTAGTGGAGTTGAGGAGCGGGACAGAGACAGATGTTCCAGATATTGGTGTCTGTGTGAGTCGGTGGACAACACAAACACACGGGGAGCAAAATCATCTGTGGAACATCTGAAGGCCACAGAGACGGTTCACGTGACAACACACGGCGACAGGCAGAAGAAGAAGAAGAAGAAGAAGAAGACCACCCCACCCCAGGCCATGAAGCTGACAAGGCTTTAACAAGGCACAGACGGTCTGTTTACATGCCAATGCAAAATGAAAAAGACTATCAAAATTACAGTTTAAACCTGTAATTTTTTAATTACAGGTTTAAACTGTAAAATCATGTGTAAAACCATTTACATATTCATTATAATTTTAACAGAATTCCCCTGGAAAACACAGCTGACAGAATTTTTCTGTAAAAACAACTAGATTTTTTTTTTTACAGTGTAAAAGCTGAATTTTATTTCTTGTAAACCAAAACAACCATCACCACATCACGTTTGTCTGCTTATCTTTTATTTAAAAAAAACCACAAGTCACAGACAATATTGTGATATGATAATCTGGCCATATTGTAGGCAAAAAAGAGAGAAATGCTTAAAACTGCGGGGTTGGGGGGAAGCCGAAAGGCAAAAACCAAAAAAAATGTTGAAAAGGCCAGAAGCTGACCGGTTTGATCCATATTCATACTCTCCAAAAACAGTCTGAAGGACCTAAACGACTGTCGACATGGTGAGATGCCGAAGAGCTGCGCTGGTTTTTTAATTTATACTGTTTTAAAAATCTTTTAAATGTGTTATCCTCGGTTTTATTTATACTTGTATTTCTTTCTCTTTTTTTTTTTTTTTACTGATATTAATTTTCTTAAATAAATTCAACCCGAAGGGGGCGCTCCACGACACTGCCATGAAACAGAAAGCAAACAGAAGAAGAGACAGAGGCGCGGCCTTTACTCACAATCGAAAGTAAATATCGTCCGAAGGAAACAAAAATACAATAAAATCCTCAGAACAACAACAATAATAATAATAATAAGAAGAAGAACATTAGTGATAATATTGATAATAACCGAGGCGACGGATCTGAAGCGGCTGGACTTCGAAGTGACGATGTTCGTGGTCTTTGTTTTTCTTCTACACGGTAAGAAACGGATCAGAATCCGGTTTAAAATCAACCTTACGGACAAACCGCGACTCAGTTGCAAAGTCTGGACTCGGGTTCTGCCGGACCCGGTTCGGCTCATAACGGAACTCCAGCGTCCTTTAACCGTTAACCGATTTCCTGTTTGATGGGTGGATCCCCGACATCAGCCACCACAGTAGAGCGACGATTATCCGAACTAACTCCAAATATGACTAAATGAAGTACTTTTATTTAGTTTCGGCGTCAGGGCTCGAAACATCAGATCGTGAAGTTCAGAGAAGGTTGTCTGTGCTCCCACCAAAAAATAGACAGTACTCACAAATGTCCTGAAACATCCCTTTTTTATTGTTTCAGCATTGTAAAGAGAGAGGGAGGGAGAGCGCTTCATGCACCGCTTTGAGAAAGGAGTGCATCTCTGAAAATTAATAAAAGTACTTCATTTAGTCATATCTGGTGTCATTTAGGTAAATCATCACACCCACAATGATCGACAATCAATAATCACTTCCAGACAGGCTGCATGGATCGATTAAGGAATAACCGCCTTGTGTCTGATGATTTGAGGACATTAATGCTGGATTTTTATGGTTGCAAATTGAGTTTTAAAACGGCTATTTGCAACCATAATCATAATCCATACTAACCATAATCACTTAGTCACTTACCTCACTGAACTGCTCACACCACACACTTCCACTAGGACCCGGTCAGGCCAACAGCACTGTCTAGCTCTGCCCAGGACATGGCTCAAGACCATGGGTGATAGGGCCTTCTCAGTGGCTGCTCCCTGTCTATGGAACGCCCTCCCAGACCATCTCACGTTTCCACAGACGGTGGATGCTTTTAAAGAAGGACTCAAAACCTACCTTTTTACTCTGGCTTTTAGCTAAATAATTGCTACTGTTTTATCGCTCTTATTTTGATTTTATTGCTACTGTTTTATTGTTTTTACATTGATTTATAGTCTTTTGTGTTCTTCTGTTTTATACTGTAGCACTTTGGGATTTGGTGTCAAATGTAAAGTGCATTATAAATAAAATTTATTATTATTATTATAATCCAGCATCAATGTCCAAAAATCATCAGACACGAGGGGGTTATTCCCATCCTAATCCAATTCCAACGTTTGCACAGATCCGTGTCCACCACTGAAGGCTACGTCTTAATCCGCATAATAATATAGTTCGTTTAAACTGTTACGCAGACAAAGGGTGTGGTCAGCTCATCAAAGTTACCATAGCAACTGTGTCTTCAGTCAAACTGGAAATTCTGTGAGCAGAATCCACATCAGTACTTTGATATGGTATCTGAAATTAATCCATTTCCACATCGTCATTCCGGCAGTTTCTTTTTCTCTTGGCTGACCGCGCCATTATTTACATCTGTGTAGTAATGCATACAGACAGGTTGCAGAGTAACACATCAAATGTGACACGGTTTTAATATTTTGCCACAGTCAACGCAATATTTTATGGTCTGAAATCTCATACGATTAACCAATCAGATTTACGGAACAAATGTAATTGGATTAGCATGTGTCATAAACTGTCAGAGAGGATTAATCTGTGAACGTACTAATCAGGTCTGGATGATCAGTTAACCAGGATTTTAACAAACATGGTTCCTGCTCCAGGTCCAAACAAGATCCTACCATTAAAAACGGGATCCTACCATTAAAAAGTGGATCCTACCATTAAAAAGTGGATCCTACCATTAAAAACAAAATCCTACCATTAAAAACAAAATCCTACCATTTAAAACTGGATCCCAACATTTCCCTCAAGATCACAACATTTAGAGGATCTTGTTGTTATATGTTTGATTTTATAAGATAGTAACCATGGAAACAGGAGGTGGAGTTTGTTTCATGTGTGATCATCATTATGAGCTCACATAGTCAGGATATTTACATGATATCTAGGATATATACAGTGTTTATAATATTACCATAGTCTAAATATGTAGTCTATATTATACAAATAATGAATGTTTTCACATTCTTTCAATGGTACGAATATTTCATGAGGTGAAAACTGGAACATACCATTGAAAGAATGTAAAAACATTCATTATTTGTTTTATATAACTGCGTAAATAGATCCTTGTCATTTCATATTTTATTAAATTATAAACAACAGAAAAGAGACTTACATTTTGGTGTTCATCACTGGTGCTTAACAGTCCAACACAAACTTTAAATTGGAGTCCAAAATTGTTCTTAGTAAACTTGCAGAAAACATTTCTGACGACGTCGTCGGTGATGCCATGCGCTGACTTCGTGCGCTGACTTTGTGTACCGACTGCCGCCTGGTTTCTCACTCCAGTGAAAAACCGCATGAGAAATGTGTCCAGCTTTTCATCCTAACAGCTCACGGCGTGATGGATTGTCTTTTGTGTTAGAACAATTAGCACCGTCAAATTAGCTTCTCCAAATCGTCTGTCAGCAAAACAAACTCCGCCATGTTTAGCTAACTGGTTGCAGCGTGCAGTGGTGCAAAATGGAAACCAAATTTGCTTGCTAAATGCAACGCAACACAAATGGATTGAATAATCCATGTCACCTGACATACAAAGCACCAATCAAACGAGAAGGATCCCCTCAGCCGTTATATAAAACCTCTGATCCTGCTCACCCAGAAGATGAGGAACTCATTCAGGTGTGTCAGCCAATCAGCAACTAGCAGACACCTGACTGACCCAATCAGCTGTACAGCAGAAAGATCAGGTCAGAGTCCCCGAGGACACTGGAGAGATCATTTTTTGATTTCTAATCAACAATCAATCATTCTGCTAGTCAGCAAAATGACTGACATTATTTTAAAAGTCTGAATTAATGGAAAGACTTTTAGATCCATTAAAATGGACTGGCGTTTAGCCCCGCCCACATTTAGCCTCTGTTGCTGTGTGGGACAACACAGAAGGTCCATGTTTCAAACTAAGAGCCTGCATGTGTCCCTGCAGTTTCCCATCATGCCCTGGGTGTGGATGTGGATGTGAGTGAAGGGGTGGAGTCTGTGGTGCTGCCCTGTAAGATGACTCCGAAAATATCTGATGACTCCACGGTTACGTGGAGGCGCACAGAGCCCTCTATGACTGTCCACGTGCGGCGCAACAACCGTGACCAGCCCAGCGAACAGAACGAGCTGTACCAAACGCGCACAACGCTACGCCCAGACGCCCTGACCTCAGGCAACCTCTCGCTCACCCTGAACAAACCCACGAAGGTCGACAGCGCGACGTACAACTGCATGTTACGTCACAGCGGTGAGCTGACATCTGAGGAAGTCCGGCTGACTGTCAGAAGCACAAAAGGTCAGTATGGGTGGGGTCAGAGGTCACAGAAACAGAGTTGAGGGCCAGCAGCAGTATGCTAGGTCAGGACTGTCCCACACAGGCCACGCCCACTGTTTGTTGTATATTTTGCATTGCAGAGGACGAGCTGGCAAAACAGAGAGACATCGCGGCGGCGTTGGCGGGAATCTTCGGCTTTGTAGCTCTGGGTCTCGCGGTCTTCATCGCCACCATCTGCATGAAGAACCAAAAGAGGCGGAGCCTTTCAGGTCAGACTGGGGCTTATGGGATTGAACCTGAAGCTTTGAGTATGAGGAGGGAAGTGATGTCACACTGAGGAAACACTGCCGGGTCACTGAGTGTGCTGTTTTCTGATTGGCTGTTTACAGGCACATCAGCAGAATTAAAAGCTATGAACGGTGAGGTGTTTTGTTAATGTGTGGTCATGTGACCCGCCCTCCTTCACTTCATCTCAGCGCCGAGCTCAAACTGTTCATAAAGGACAGAAGTCAGCTTAACGAGGCAAAGTAATCAAACGAGATTAATTACAGAAAGAAGCAGAAATAAAACCCCACAAAGGTTCTGACAATCAATTCAGAACATTATCACTGATGAGGAAATCAGAGGCATGTAGGAAAAAGACCCGCTGGTTTCTGATACACGGATCAAGTGAGTCATAAAAAAGAAGTAAGAGGAGTCATTGATTTCAATCAATACATATTTACAAAGGCCTGAATTAATGAAAAAGACTTTGATTCAAATGATTGTACCTTTAAAATGGATTGATGTTTAGTACCAGCAATGCTAACGAGGTCAGTGAGGCGCTAGCGAGGTCAGTGAGGTGCTAACGAGGTCAGTGAGGCGCTAGCGAGGTCAGTGAGGTGCTAACGAGGTCAGTGAGGCGCTAGCTGAGGTCAGTGAGGCGTTAGCGAGGTCAGTGAGGTTGCTACGAGGTCAGTGAGGCGTTAGCGAGGTCAGTGAGGCGCTAACGAGGTCAGTGAGGCGCTAGCAAGGTCAGTGAGGCGCTAACGAGGTCAGTGAGGCGTTAGCGAGGTCAGTGAGGCGTTAGCGAGGTCAGTGAAGCGTTAGCAAGGTCAGTGAGGTGCAAACGAGGTCAGTGAGGCGCTAACGAGGTCAGTGAGGCGTTAGCGAGGTCAGTGAGGCGTTAGCGAGGTCAGTGAGGCGCTAACGAGGTCAGTGAGGCGCTAACGAGGTCAGTGAGGCGTTAGCGAGGTCAGTGAGGCGTTAGCGAGGTCAGTGAAGCGTTAGCAAGGTCAGTGAGGCGCTAACGAGGTCAGTGAGGCGTTAGCGAGGTCAGTGAGGCGCTAACGAGGTCAGTGAGGCGCTAACAAGGTCAGTGAGGCGTTAGCGAGGTCAGTGAGGCGCTAACGAGGTCAGTGAGGCGCTAACGAGGTCAGTGAGGCGTTAGCGAGGTCAGTGATGGCTGGTAGCGAGGTCAGTGAAGCGTTAGCAAGGTCAGTGAGGCGTTAGCGAGGTCAGTGAGGCGTTAGCGAGGTCAGTGAGGCGTTAGCGAGGTCAGTGAGGCGTTAGTGAGGTGAAGGTAACAAGGCACCATTAGCGTGGTAAACGAGAGTTTAATAATGTGCTAAACAAGGCCATGTTAATGTAAACAAATGAGACTGCGTCAACGTGGTTGATGTTAACAAGATAAAAGCTGTGAGGTTAAGGTAAAGTTAACGTAAACAAGGCAAAGTTAACGTAATGAGGCAAAGTTAATGAGGTAAACAAGGTGACGTAATAAGGTAAAATAGGAAAAGTTAACAAGATAAAGAGGTGAAGTTAACGAGGTAACTGAGGTTAAGCTAATGTGATGAAAGAGCTGAATTTAAGGTAAAAGATGTGAAACTAATGATGTAAGCGAGGTGAAGCTAAAGCTAAGAGGTAAACGAGGTGAAGTTAACGAGGGTTGTGTCTTGGTGGTGGTGTGGTTGGTTTAATTTTCTTTTTTTTTTTATGTGAAGTCTCATTTTCTTGCTGCATGTTCTTTGATCCTCAGTGGTGAAACTGTGATGTCATAAAGTAATGAGCGATGATGTCAGTGGGTGTGTCAGGTCTGAGGTGATCTGCAGTCCCACCATGTTCCTGCTCATGTCTGACCTCATGCTTGTCAGGGTTCTCCCCCCAGACACGTTTAGTACAGTGGTGTTGTTGGCGATTATCGCCCGAGGCGGCGCGTTGTCAGTCATTTTGACTGGTTTTAGATGCACTGAAAGCAAGAATAATAGACAAAAAAAATGACACTTATGTTGTAATATCAGTTCTTTTTGTGAATGTGAGGTATAACTGTAAAGCGCTTTGAGCGTCTGATGCAGATGGAAAAGCGCTATATAAATGCAGTCCATTTACCAAAGTTCTTTTTTGCATGTTTCTAAGTTAATAAATGACATTGAAAAGTTTAAAAACACATTAATGTTTGATGGACAGAACATTTGCTCTCCTCTTCAAAAATGGCACACTGGACCTTTAGTCCAGTCAGACAGGCAGAGTTTTCTGTCATGTTGACAGTTTAGTTTTTTCTTTTTAACATTTCTGAGTGGGACTGCAGACTTTTTAAAAACAATATAACCCCTAATTGTCTGGACTAATTTGATTGTCAAATCAGAATCAGATTTATTGCAAAGTAAGTTCTCACATATAAGTAATTTGATCTGGTGTCATTGGTGCAGAAACAACAACAAAAAAAAAATTCTGTAAGAATTAAATCTGCTGTTTTAAAGATGAAACCCAGGATGAAAAACGTTCTGAATCAGTTTTTCCCACAGTTTTTCATTGAGGCTATGTGGTGAAGATGATCGTTTATTAAAACTGCTTTGCTGCTTTTTTTTCCAGCTGTTCACACTGATCCCCCCCCGTGTGTATGAGTGAACGAGAGACTCGTCACTTTCACACCGTCTTTGCGGCTTATTTGAGCAAACTTTGTAAACATGAATTTTTCATGTGTAAAATAAAGCCTTAATGTGTCACACACTACGCAGGCAGAAGGAGCTGTTTTTATTGGAAGACTTTGATGGAGTTTTTGTTCTTTCTCTCTCTGAGCTGTGGTGCTGTGGCTCTGCTCGGCTGCCGGCGTGGGAGGAGCGAGCAGGCAGCAGTCCGTTCAGCACAAACTGCCTGGCCGAATTAAAAAAAAATATCTGAGAGCACGGCACAGTATAACGGTGCTGCGGTGACAGTATAATGGCGCTACGCCGTTGTTCCATTGCCTGGGGAGAACCCTGCTTGTTATGTCACAATGAGCAGAATAAGATCATTGTGCTGTGGTGCTGCCTGCTGGTTACTTATGGCGCTGCAGCTGATTAAACCAGAACACACTGATGATGTCACTGTCAGCAGACAATTGTTGCCATGATGCTGCTTGTGGTGTCTGTGCTCTGCAGAGTAAGGACTCCAAAGTACCACGATGACATCATTACCTGCCGTCTGTCCTCGGAACCTGATCAGCTTCCTGTCCTTCAAACCCCAGTCTGACGTCGACCAGGTGTTTTTGTGCCGTCATTATTTTATTGTTGTCATGGTGATACTCAGGGCTACGGTGGCCAAACAAATACAACACGACCCCCCAAAGAACATGTCATATTAAACGTGTGCAGCAAGTTCTGTTTGTTTTATGAAGCTACTGTTGAATCAGTGCAGGTCTTTGTTCCATTTTCTTTTTTAATTTGGAAGTGTTGTGACCCCTCTTAGCCACCATACGGAGGTGATGTTTTCTCCCATCATGCACCAGGACAGGTTTTTTGGGGGTGGGGGGGTTGACGATATAGGATAGTTAAAATACTAATGCTTAGCAGAATTTACCTTGCAGTGCTAATGTTGCATGCTGTTTATATGAGGTTACTTAATGATGCACCGCTGGGACCAACGCAGAGCTTACACCTAGACCCAGTTTCATAACGCGGTCTGATCTTGTTTAGTCAACTCATCTTTTGCTGTTGTTGCACAAAGTGCTTAATCGGCTAAAGTTTTGTTTACCTGACTGACATTTTTAGTCCGATACAGAGGAGGCTAATCTTACTTTAGTCGACAAAATTTCATTGTCTTACCTCAAAAATAGCAGCTATCGTGTACCACCATTTGATGGAGCAGGAAGGAAGAAGAGCCTCGTGGCGGGAGCGGGTGTTCCGTGAGTGGAATAATCCATTAGAAATGTTTATGGACCCCAAGGTCAGGAGCACTTCTCCTCTGCTGTGATGGACTCGCCCATGTTTGTAGCAGACAGTCAACCCGGAAGTAAACAAAACTCTCGCGCGCTGGAGGCGTTTCTTGGCAACAGCACCTGTGAGGCTGCTATGCCCATGAAAATCGTCGACTGATGTTAAGACGGCTAATCTATAAATTTAGCCATCGATGTGAAATGGAGCGTAGTCGACTAAGTAAGTTTAGTAGACTACAAGATTAGACCGCTTTATAAAACTGGCCCTGGTCCCAGATCAGTTTTGTTTCCAGTCCTCTGGAAGGTGGACATTAAAATGTCTCATGTCCATCATGTCACCTTCACTTCATGGCTTGCATTTGTCTGTGACCTCACTATAACCAGGTTCAGGTCTAAACCTGGTCCGTGTGATGAACCCGGACACACCCGGATGAGGTTTGGTTTGGTTTCGAGTGAGCATGACGTCTCGCTATCACTTTAAAGATCTGCTTTGTTTTTATTTGAACGTGAGGAAGTGAGTGAGGAGGCGTGTAGACCCCGAGAGCGTGACGTCAGTTACTGAGCGTGCTGATCAGGTGAAAAGCAGCGGATGACTGTGACAGGAAGTACAGCAAAAAAATTGAATAAAAACCTGCTCACATGCAAACGATTGTGTTGTTAATGCGCTAGCCTTAGCATGCTTACATCAGCATGACACAACCCTGAAAAGCAGGGTCAGCTGATCCGCCTGTTGCCATGACAGCAAAATAGTAACAACATCGTCTGGAGTAAAATATGTGAATGATTTTTAAAGCTTTAAATTATGTTCCTGTGGAGACATTTTGATTTTGTAATATTTTAGTGGGTTTGTTTTTTTTTTTTTCTGAATAGGAGCTAATGGCGAGTTTGCAAAATGACTTCATTACAAACCCCCCCCAAAAAACTGCTTAAAATGACAATAAAATTGTGTTCAATAAAGACAAAGTCATGTTGTGTTTATTGTTATTAATGTTTGTTTGGATTTATCTGAGTATTGATTATTTTTGTGATTAATGTTATATTAATTATTTAGTCAAAATAGTTTAACAGTTTTCTGACTGAGTAACTTCAAATAGCTACTAAATCAGATTTAAAGCAGATTATGTGGTTTAAGACTATTTTAGGACTGATTTTCGTTCCCATGTCTGGGCACTACCGTACTTTTAAAATGCATTTTTGTATAGACTATAACCCTTATGAACTTTGGGTTAAACGTTCTCTGCAATTTATTCTGCAGTTTTTTTTTGTTTTTTTTGTTTTTTTTGTCACAAGCCATAATCGATAGTATAAATAAAAACAAACAAAATTGTATGGTGCTAGTCTTAGGTGTTTTACTGATCAACATTCACTTTAGGAACACAAATCTCTCATGGATATGATAAAATTTTAGACAAGTCTTGATGAATTATTACAATGAAATGTGAATTTAGACAATGAAATCTTGCACATTTGTGGAAAAATGCTTCTTCAACTTATATATTACACATGGTGAATTTTGACACACACACACACACACACACACACACACACACACACACACACACACACACACACACACACACACACACACACACACACGTACGTGTCTAATCACTGTCAGAGACATCATCCCATGTAGCTACATGTTCTGTTTCCTTCTGAACATTCACACAGATTGAAAACAGACCAAGACACAGAGACTTGGGTGTCTGCTCGTGGCCCTCAGAAGCATCAGACATGAAGACTCCAGTCATGTGGTATACTGACATAACATGGTCGTGTGGGTGCCTCTGAAGCTCCTATAATCCAAGCAGTCAGATTATACAGTTCAAGTGGCACAACACATTTAACTTCAGTCACATTTAAGTCATCAGATGTTGGTGGCCACGGACACGTCAGGTTTGGGAGTCGGACAGGAGCCTCTTTAACATCACTGATGCACAATAAGTTGTCTTTGTGTCCTCTGCAGTTTGCCAAGCAGCTTCTGTACTGGCTTTTTTCAGTGTCACTTTCTGCTCGTCTTACCTGTTGGTGACTGTGGATTCTGGACCTGATGGCTGACGTAGCCCGTGGACCCAATGGATGACGTAGCCCGTGGACCTGAAGGATGACGTAGCCCGTGGACCTGAAGGATGACGTAGCCCGTGGACCTGAAGGATGACGTAGCCCGTGGACCCAATGGATGACGTAGCCCGTGGACCCAATGGATGACGTGGACCCGATGGCTGACGTAGCCCGTGGACCTGATGGATGACGTAGCCCGTGGACCTAATGGATGACGTGGACCCGATGGATGACGTAGCCCGTGGACACAATGGATGACGTGGACCCGATGGATGACGTAGCCCGTGGACCCAATGGATGACGTGGACCCGATGGCTGACGTAGCCCGTGGACCCGATGGCTGACGTAGCCCGTGGACCTGATGGATGACGTAGCCCGTGGACCTAATGGATGACGTGGACCCGATGGATGACGTAGCCCGTGGACACAATGGATGACGTGGACCCGATGGCTGACGTAGCCCGTGGACCCGATGGATGACGTAGCCCGTGGACCTGATGGCTGACGTAGCCCGTGGACCCAATGGATGACGTGGACCCGATGGATGACGTAGCCCGTGGACACAATGGATGACGTGGACCCGATGGCTGACGTAGCCCGTGGACCCGATGGCTGACGTAGCCCGTGGACCCGCTGGATGACGTAGCCCGTGGACCTGATGGATGACGTAGCCCGTGGACCTAATGGATGACGTGGACCCGATGGATGACGTAGCCCGTGGACACAATGGATGACGTGGACCCGATGGATGACGTAGCCCGTGGACCTAATGGATGACGTGGACCCGATGGATGACGTAGCCCGTGGACACAATGGATGACGTGGACCCGATGGATGACGTAGCCCGTGGACCCAATGGATGACGTGGACCCGATGGCTGACGTAGCCCGTGGACCTGATGGATGACGTAGCCCGTGGACCTAATGGATGACGTGGACCCGATGGATGACGTAGCCCGTGGACACAATGGATGACGTGGACCCGATGGCTGACGTAGCCCGTGGACCCGATGGATGACGTAGCCCGTGGACCTGATGGATGACGTAGCCCGTGGACACAATGGATGACGTGGACCCGATGGCTGACGTAGCCCGTGGACCTGATGGATGACGTAGCCCGTGGACCTAATGGATGACGTGGACCCGATGGATGACGTAGCCCGTGGACACAATGGATGACGTGGACCCGATGGATGACGTAGCCCGTGGACCCAATGGATGACGTGGACCCGATGGCTGACGTAGCCCGTGGACCTGATGGATGACGTAGCCGTGGACCTAATGGATGACGTGGACCCGATGGATGACGTAGCCCGTGGACACAATGGATGACGTGGACCCGATGGCTGACGTAGCCCGTGGACCCGATGGATGACGTAGCCCGTGGACCTGATGGCTGACGTAGCCCGTGGACCCAATGGATGACGTGGACCCGATGGATGACGTAGCCCGTGGACACAATGGATGACGTGGACCCGATGGCTGACGTAGCCCGTGGACCCGATGGCTGACGTAGCCCGTGGACCCGCTGGATGACGTAGCCCGTGGACCTGATGGCTGACGTAGCCCGTGGACCCGATGGCTGACGTAGCCCGTGGACCCGATGGCTGACGTAGCCCGTGGACCTGATGGCTGACGTAGCCCGTGGACCCGATGGCTGACGTAGCCCGTGTATGAGCTTATCTGCAGCCAGTGGTGTCAAAAGTACACACATTTGTTACTTAAGTAGAAGTATAGATACTGCAGTTTAAGTTGAAGTATCAACTTGACCTCTTTACTCAAGTAAAAGTGAAAAAGTATGTGCTCCAAAACCTACTTAAAGTATAAAAGTATAAAGTAACCTTTAAAAAAAAAAAAAAAAAAAAAAAAAAGGTAGATGCCACTATATGAATTGAAAGCTTAATTTAAAAACTGATTCGTTCTACATGTGGCCCAAGACCCAAAACCCAAAATTACCCCCCAACACCACCTGCACGAAAATGTTTAAATTCTAGAAGCTCTGAAATGCAATATGGGACTATTCCAGATGATAAACTGCAGTGAGTGCAGCATCCATTTAGTGAGGAAAAAACTCAACTTTCCTTATTCCAATTCATTTCAGTAGTATTCTGCTCTTACTGTTGGGAAAGTGTAGTGACACGGACCCACAACAGGGGGCGTAAATGAACGGACAATGGAAGGAGTCAAATTATAACACTTTACTGGTGTGAATGTCACAACCAAACACAGCAGAATCAGAATGTGCAACAGTCAATTAATAAAAGGTGTCGTGTGGGCAGGCTCGACGATAGGAGACGCCCGTCTGGAAACGAACCGGAACCACACGATTTCCTCCGCCACCTGAACCCGAGGAATACTGGAGCCGCCAAGTCCCGGAGTCCCCAGGTGGCCACCTTCCCGGCGTGTCGGATACTGCTGGCAGAAAGCAAAAGACAGTCAAAGGGTGGGTGTGTGAACACCCAGTAACAATGGTGGGAATGCCACCTCCACCTCTCACTCAGCGCGTTGCAGCGGTCTCAGCTGAAAAGGAGCGCCGTCTTGCACAGCCTCCTCAAAAACGACCGGTTCTCCTGCAAACACTCACAATAATAGATTTATCGATCTCACAAAAAGGGGCTGAGAGTATTACCTCCAGATGAAGATGATATCTTGGCAGTTTGGTGGAGGTGTCTTCCTGCTTTTATACCAGATGTGTTGATTAGTGACAGCTGTCACAGATGATGGGTGACAGCTGTCACCACGGCTTGTTCCTGAGGCGGCAGCGCCCTCTCGTGCCTGAAGCCCGCACTTCAGGCAGGGCGCCTTCTGGTGGTGGGCCAGCAGTACCTCCTCTTCTGGCGGCCCACACAACAGGACCCCCCCCTCAACCAGGCTTGTCCGGGTGGCGACGATAGAAATCGGCCAGGAGGGCCGGGTCCAGGATGAAGCTCCTCTTCACCCAGGAGCGTTCTTCGGGTCCATACCCCTCCCAGTCCACCAAATACTGGAAACCCCGGCCCATTCGACGGACGTCCAAGAGCCGGCGAACTGTCCAAGCCGGCTCCCCGTTGATAATACGGGCAGGAGGCGGCGCCGGACCGGGTGCACAGAGGGGTGAGGTGTGATGCGGTTTTACCCTGGAGACAAAGACCGGATGGATCCGCAGTGAGGCCGGGAGTTGGAGCCTCACTGCGGTAGGACTGAGGACCTTGAGGATGGGGAAGGGTCCAATGAAGCGGTCCTTCAATTTGGGGGACTTGACCTGGAGAGGAATGTCCTTGGTGGAAAGCCACACCTCCTGCCCGGGCTGGTAAGTAGGGGCGGTGGACCGTCGACGGTCTGCATGGGCTTTAGCCCTCGTCCGGGCCCTCAACAAGGCCGAACGGGCGGTGCGCCACACCCGACGGCATCTCCGCAGGTGGGCCTGGACCGAGGGCACACCGACCTCTCCCTCCACCACAGGAAACAAAGGGGGCTGGTACCCCAGACACACCTCGAATGGGGAGAGGCCGGTGGCAGAGGACACCTGGCTGTTATGAGCGTACTCGATCCAGGCCAGATGTTCACTCCAAGCCGTCGGGTGTGCGGAGGTCGTGCACCTGAGGGCCTGCTCCAGTCTGCGGGTGATACCCAGACAAGAGGCTTACAGTGGCCCCCAGTTCCCGGCAGAAACCTCTCCACACCTGCGAGGAGAACTGGGGACCGCGATCCGAAACAATGTCTGTTGGTATCCCATGCAGCCGGACAACATGGTGGACGAGGAGATCCGCCGTCTCCTGGGCCGACGGGAGCTTCGGGAGGGCCACGAAGTGGGCTGCCTTGGAGAAACGGTCCACTATCGTGAGGATGGTGGTGTGCCCCCGGGACGGCGGGAGGCCCGTGACAAAATCCAGACCGATGTGGGACCAGGGGCGGTGAGGCACAGGAAGTGGCTGTAGAAGTCACTGTGCCTTCTGGTGGTCAGTCTTGCCCCTGGCGCAGGTGGTGCAGGCCTGGATGTAAGCCCGGACATCAGTCTCCAGGGACGCCCACCAGAAGCGCTGCCGGACCACTGCCACGGTCCTACGCACCCCTGGGTGGCAGGAGAGTTTGGACCCGTGACAGAAATCCAGGACGGCAGCCCTGGCCTCTGGTGGGACGTATAGTCTGTTCGTCGGTCCTGTTCCGGGCTCCGTGCCAGGGCCTCCCGGACGGTCTTCTCCACGTCCCAGGTCAGAGCAGCCACGATAGTGGACTCCGAGAGAATGGGTTCCGGTGGATCCGACAGCTCGGTCTTGACTTCCTGTTCACGCACCCGGGACAGGGCATCCGATCTTTGGTTTTTGGTCCCGGGGCAGTAGGTGATCCGGAAGTCAAAACGGCCGAAAAACAGTGACCAGCGGGCTTGCCTGGGGTTCAGTCGCTTGGCGGTCCTGATATACTCCAGGTTCCGGTGGTCAGTGAAAACCGTGAAAGGCACTGACGCTCCCTCCAGCAGGTGTCTCCACTCCTCAAGGGCCTCTTTCACCGCAAGGAGCTCTCGATTCCCCACGTCATAGTTCCGCTCTGCTGGGGTCAACCTGCGGGAAAAATAGGCACACGGGTGAAGAACCTTATCGGTTTCTCCGCTCTGGGATAGCACGGCTCCTATCCCCGAGTCAGAGGCATCCACTTCAACCACGAACTGGCGACCAGGATTGGGCTGCACCAAGACCGGTGCAGTCGAGAACCGGCGTTTCAACTCCCTAAACGCGGCTTCGCACCGATCCGACCAGGTGAAGGGAACTTTTGGTGAGGTCAGGGCCGTCAGGGGGCTAACAACCTGACTATACCCCTTAATGAACCTCCTGTAGAAATTTGCGAAGCCGAGGAACTGTTACAGCTTCCTACGGCTTGTCGGTTGGGGCCAGTCTCTCACCGCTGCGACCTTGGCCGGATCCGGGGCGACGGAGTTGGAGGAGATGATAAACCCCAGGAAGGACAAAGAAGTGCGGTGAAACTCACACTTCTCGCCCTTCACAAACAACCGGTTCTCCAACAACCGCTGCAGGACCTGACGTACATGCCGCACATGGGTCTCAGGGTCCGGAGAAAAGATGAGTATATCATCCAGATATACGAAGACGAATCGGTGCAGGAAGTCCTGCAAGACGTCATTAACCAAAGCTTGGAACGTCGCGGGGGCGTTAGTGAGGCCGAACGGCATGACCAGGTACTCAAAATGACCTAACGGGGTGTTAAATGCCGTCTTCCATTCGTCTCCCTTCCGGATCCGAACTAGGTGGTATGCGTTCCTAAGATCCAACTTTGTGAAGATTTTGGCTCCATGCAGGGGGGTGAACACTGAATCCAACAAAGGCAACGGGTATCGATTGCAAACCGTGATCTCGTTCAGCCCCCGATAATCAATGCATGGACGAAGACCGCCATCTTTTTTCCCCACGAAAAAGAAACCCGCTCCCATCGGAGAGGTGGAGTTACGGATCAGCCCGGCAGCTAAGGAGTCCCGGATGTAGGTCTCCATCGATTCGCGCTCAGGTCGGGAGAGGTTGTACAGCCTGCTAGACGGGAACTCCACGCCTGGCAACAAATCGATGGCACAATCATATGGACGGTGCGGGGAAGAGTGAGTGCCCGATCCTTGCTAAAAACGTCAGCAAGATCGTGGTACTCAACCGGCACCGCCGACAGATTGGGGGGTACTTGGACCTGCTCCTTCGCCTGGGAACCGGGAGGAACCGAGGATCTCAAACACCTCCGATGGCAGGTTTCGCTCCACTGTACCACCACCCCGGATGGCCAATCAATCCGGGGATTGTGTTTCAACATCCAGGGGAACCCCAGAATCACACGGGAGGTAGAAGGAGTCACAAAAAACTCAATCTCCTCCCTATGATTCCCTGACACTACCAGAGTTACTGGTGGTGTCTTGTGTGTGAGTAAAGGGAGTAGGGTACCATCTAGTGCTCGCACCTGCAATGGTGTAGGTAGCACCACCAGAGGGAGCCCTACCTCCCTGGCCCATCTGCTGTCTAACAGATTCCCTTCTGACCCTGTGTCTACCAGTGCTGGGGCCTGAAGGGTTAAATCCCCACTAAGGATTGTAACTGGGAGTCGTGCGGCAATATGTGTGTGTCCCACGTGAAGTTTTTGGCCCACCCTAAGCCCAGTCTCTAGGGGCGGGGTGTTGGTGTTTAACCGTTCGGGGCAATCGCTCAATTGATGCTCCATTGAGCCACAAACAAAACACGCCCCGCGTGGAAACCTCCTCTGTCTATTAGGTGGTCTAAATGTGGCCCTGCTCGTGTCCATAGCTTCGTCAGCAGGGTGAGCTGTCGCCCCACGGGACGTAGAGGCCAGGGAGCGTGGGAAGGGCGGACCCTTCTCGGACCCGGAAGGAAGAGGGACGGCGCGCGCCCGGCCACGTCCTTCGTTTCGTTCCCGACGGCGTTCCTCCAACCGATTGTCTAACCGTATAACGAGATCAATAAGCCCATCTAATTCCCGCGGTTCATCCTTGGCCACTAGGTGCTCCTTTAGGACTGACGACAGTCCGTTTACAAAGGCGGAGCGGAGCGCAGCGTTATTCCAGCCGGACCTCGCAGCCGAGATGCGGAAGTCGACTGCATAAGCGGCTGCGCTCCGGCGTCCCTGTCTCATCGACAGCAGCATGGTTGAAGCGGTCTCTCCCCTGTTAGGGTGATCAAACACAGTTCTGAACTCCCTCACAAACCCAGTGTACGTGTGAAGGAGCCGTGAATTTTGCTCCCAAAGCGCCGTAGCCCAAGCGCGTGCCTCTCCCCGAAGCAGAGTGATCACATAAGCTATTTTGCTTGCGTCTGACGCATACATGACGGGACATTGTGCGAAGACGAGCGAACACTGCATAAGAAAGTCCGCGCACGTCTCCACACAACCTCTGTACGGCTCAGGAGGGCTTATGTATGCTTCAGGGGATGGTGGGAGGGGTTGTTGGACCACCACTGGAACGTTAATATCTAGCACAGGATCGACAGGAGGAGGAGCTGCAGCAGCGCCCTGAGCGCTCGCTGCCACTTGCACGGAGAGAGCCTCCACCCTGCGGTTCAGGAGGATGTTTGCTCGGCTATTTGATCCATTCGAGCCGTAAAGGTGGTGAGAATATGCTGTAGCTCACCAATCACGCCTCCTGCAGATGCCTGCGCTCCCTGCTCTCCCATTGGTTGTTCAACAACCTGGTGACGCCCCTCGGAGTCCATGACGCTGGCCGAGATATCCTGTTGGGAAAGTGTAGTGCCACGGACCCACAACAGGGGGCGTAAATGAACGGACAATGGAAGGAGTCAAATTATAACACTTTACTGGTGTGAATGTCACAACCAAACACAGCAGAATCAGAATGTGCAACAGTCAATTAATAAAAGGTGTCGTGTGGGCAGGCTCGACGATAGGAGACGCCCGTCAGGAAACGAACCGGAACCACACGATTTCCTCCCGCCACCTGAACCCGAGGAATACTGGAGCCGCCAAGTCCCGGAGTCCCCCAGGTGGCCACCTTCCCGGCGTGGTCGGATCTGGTACTGCTGGCAGAAAGCAAAAGACAGTCAAAGGGTGGGTGTGTGAACACCCAGTAACAATGGTGGGAATGCCACCTCCACCTCTCACTCAGCGCGTTGCAGCGGTCTCAGCTGAAAAGGAGGCGCCGTCTTGCACAGCCTCCTCAAAAACGACCGGGTTCTCCTGCAAACACTCACAATAATAGATTTATCGATCTCACAAAAAGGGGCTGAGAGTATTACCTCCAGATGAAGATGATATCTCGGCAGTTTGGTGGAGTGTCTTCCTGCTTTATACCAGATGTGTTGATTAGTGACAGCTGTCACGGATGATGGGTGACAGCTGTCACCACGGCTTGTTCCTGAGGCGGCAGCGGCCCTCTCGTGCCTGAAGCCCGCGACTTCAGGCAGGGCGCCTTCTTGGTGGTGGGCCAGCAGTACCTCCTCTTCTGGCAGCCCACACAACACTTACTAGAGGCAGCAGTTTTCTAGTTTGTCAGATAGTTTCTGGAGGAAATCACTGAAGAAATTAACACATTGAAAATATGGTTTTGACTGAAACCAACTGTCATTAAACTTAAATAAGACAGGGAGAAGTGGAGGTGGAAGAGTCACTAGGTGTTCACAGGAAACATTTATTTCTGTATGTATGTATTTATTTATTTATGTATGTTCATTGTTAGTTGCTTTTATATTTTATTTTCTGTTGTGTTTCTATTCAGGTTCTTTTTGTCTCTTTCTCTGAAATTGTATATAATAATTATCATTAGATTATTAATATATAAACAAAAATAAATTTAAGAAATATTCCAATTTGAAAACAAATGCACCCGAACGTGAAGACAGCTGGAACTGCTTCATGCTAACTTTTAACATTGAAAATGCCATAGACATGCTAACGCGTTAGCATCGTTCCCGTTTTTAAGTTATAAAATACATCTATCAACTGTTTCAGAAGACCATAACAGGTCGTTGTAACATAGAAAAGGTAAATAATACTCACAGAAGTATGCTCTTTAGGGTTTTAGCGGGGGGAAGTTAAGCGAAAGAAAGAAAGAATAAACGAAACAATAGGTCGAAGCATTGCTTCAATCTGCGAACCACTGCTTCGATTGGTTCAAAATCCATTCCTTTATCTTCATTGATCCATGTTTCTGATATAGCAATTATGTTAAATATTTTTTAAATTGACTTAAATATTCTTTATTGTTGTTAAAGTTTGCATACAGACTTCTGCTGTTGAAATGGATTATTGATCATTTGTTATCCGTTTTAATGATCCGATTAAACTGTTCATCTGTATAATAGCAACAACTGTCATTGATATTTGAGAAGAAATTATTGTCCGGGTCTATATCGTGCTCCAAGTCCAGTACATTGTGGTCTGTGTATTTAAATGTTCTCAGTTCTACTTTTCCATGATCAGCAATCCTTTGAGTTACATCCTTCTTGTCTCCAGATGTAGATGATGTAGTAGATGAATAGGTTCCTCTGGTCTGTGTCATGGTGTTGTGATGTGTTTGTGTCCTCATACCTTATTGGTCGTATTTGTCCAGTTCCTCGATGTTCCTGATTACCATAACCTTCACTTGTTCTGGTGTTCCGTTCAATTTGATGAATGTTTTTCAGTTGGATGTCCATGTCTGTTGAATTTTTCCCTGCTTTTTTTAAGAAACGAGCTTTCCTGGCGATGTCTGTGTTTCTTTTGATCAGATGTTCATTGATGAATACGTTTGTTCCTTTGAGTTTCCGTCCCTGTTTTAACAATGCCATTTTATGTTTTCTGTTGACAAACCTCATTATAACTGCTCGCTTGTCTCCATCCTCTCTCCTGGGCAGGGGGTGGCACGCTTCAATGTTATTACAGTCCATTTGAATACCTTTAGATTGCAGGAAGTCAGCCACCTGTTGTTCCACTGAGCTGGCCTCCTGCTCACTGGCCTCCCCTCCGCTGTCTTCTGACACTGCCCGTGCATAGGATCGAGGTTTAAGATGAATTCCTGTAATAATAACGTCGTTCATCATACACGGTTCCCCAGGTACACCAGACGCCGGTCTTTCTCTGCATTCTGGATCCGGAGAGCCTTCACGTCTTCCACCAGCTCCATAATGGATTTCTGCTGCATTTTAACAACAGAGATTTCCTCAGACAAAAAGTCCAGGGACTTCTTGATATCGTCTCCCTCCTCCGCCGTCAGTGCCTTCTTCGGACCCATGGTCAGATAACTCCGCGCTGGCACCTCGGGCTTCAGGTGGAGCCGCGCCGGTGGATGCGCTGCGCTGCGCTGTGCTCATCCACCGGCGCTGAAGCCAAGAGTAATGAGGCTGTTTGTTTTAAAAATGTAAGGAATAGAAAGTACAGATACTTGTGTGAAAATGTAATAAGTAGAAGTCAGAAGTAGGCAGAAAAATAAGTAAAGGAGTAAAGTATAGATACCTAAAAAGTGTACCTAATTACAGTAGTGAAGTATTTGTACTTCGTTACTTGACACCTCTGTCTGCAGCAAGTGTCTCGGCGAGAACCAGCTCACTTATATTGCACTTGTTGGGGGGTGAAACACTAGCTGAGGGAAGTCCAGGGTCAGCCTGCAACATATCAATACAATATTGGATTAGCGTTTTTAGAGTATAAGATTATTATTTGAGATATTTAATTCTGTGTGTTTATTCTGTTGGGTAAAGTGTCCTAGTGTTCCATGAAAGGGGCTAAACTTGAGCCATTATTACAAATTACATTTACCATTATAGAATTTTGGGATGGGGGGGGATAGTTACAACATTGACATCTTGAGTTCAGCAGCTATGAGAGTCATAACAAAGAGGCAAAAACATTATGAGCTTGGAGAGCGGTTCAAACTTATTTAGAATGATTTATCATTTAGAACTGCTGCAGTGTTTTTACTCCAGAGTTGACAGACGGTGTATTTCAGTTACATTACCTGCAGTTTGAAGCATCAGTGTCCTCGGGCTCGTTCACGACACTGATGAACTTTCATCTGAGCCGATTCTTTGCCTGATGATCTGCTCACAGAAGATCTTGTAGCTGACGTCAAAGGTCGGCTCATTTCTGAAACACATGCACACGATTAAATAATGGAAAACATTGTACAACAAACACTGTGTCTGTAGACAATATATGAAGATATGTTCAGTCTGGGCAAATTATTACATTGACCTCATAATGTCATGTCTGACGTTTCGTCTTCTGTGGTCCCAGTAACTGTTGCAGTGGACTTCATCAAGAACCTGGTGTACTGGTGGTAACAGGACTTGTGATATCGAACTTCCACATAGTCTTTAATATGTAAAAGTCTCCCAAGTGTCTTTTTTCAGCAACAGACCTTTAATGAAGATAATTACACAGTGTGTGTATTTGTGTGTATGTGGGCTGTTTTACAATCAGGGTACATAAGTGTAAAAAATTTTTTTGAACTCTATTTAACCATTTAACACATTAAACATAACATTTCCTGACACATTTCCCACAAAGTAAGAAGGTTTTCTTTGTTTTTTCCTTTTTTTTTTCACTTTTCTCTTTTTTTTTTCTTCTTTATATATATATATATATATATACACACACAATGATTTAGGGGTATAGTAGATAACGTCTATAAATGGTGGCTAAGGTAGATTTTCCAAAGAGTAATACAGGAACAGTATTTTATCATACTTCTCATCAAACATCCACGTATCTCGAAATACATGCCCATTTTTGCTCAAAAGTGTCCATGGATAGCTGGAGATTTACAGTCATTCGCTCCATTATATAAACATTTTTCAGTCTCTGTACCCATTGATCTATAGTTGGCGGTTTTACATCTTTCCAGTTCACCGTAATCATTTTCTTTGCTATCAGCAAAAGAATCCTCAGTATATATCGCTGATCTGCATTACAACCCCTGGCAATAATGATGGAATCACCGGCCTCAGAGGATGTTCATTCAGTTGTTTAATTTTGTAGAAAAAAAGCAGATCACAGACATGACACAAAACTAAAGTCATTTCAAATGGCAACTTTCTGGCTTTAAGAAACACTATAAGAAATCAGGAAAAAAGATTGTGGCAGTCAGTAACGGTTACTTTTTTAGACCAAGCAGAGGGAAAAAAATATGGAATCAATCAATTCTGAGGAATAAATGATGGAATCACCCTGTAAATTTTCATCCCCAAAACTAACACCTGCATCAAATCAGATCTGCTCATTAGTCTGCATCTAAAAAAGAGTGATCACACCTTGGAGAGCTGTTGCACCAAGTGGACTGACATGAATCATGGCTCCAACACGAGAGATGTCAATTGAAACAAAGGAGAGGATTATCAAACTCTTAAAAGAGAGTAAATCATCATGCAATGTTGCAAAAGATGTTGGTTGTTCACAGTCAGCTGTGTCTAAACTCTGGACCAAATACAAACAACATGGAAAGGTTGTTAAAGGCAAACATACTGGTAGACCAAGGAAGACATCAAAGCATCAAGACAGAAAACTTAAAGCAATATGTCTCAAAAATCGAAAATGCACAACAAAACAAATGAGGAACGAATGGGAGGAAACTGGAGTCAACGTCTGTGACCGAACTGTAAGAAACCGCCTAAAGGAAATGGGATTTACATACAGAAAAGCTAAACGAAAGCCATCATTAACACCTAAACAGAAAAAAACAAGGTTACAATGGGCTAAGGAAAAGCAATCGTGGACTGTGGATGACTGGATGAAAGTCATATTCAGTGATGAATCTCGAATCTGCATTGGGCAAGGTGATGATGCTGGAACTTTTGTTTGGTGCCGTTCCAATGAGATTTATAAAGATGACTGCCTGAAGAGAACATGTAAATTTCCACAGTCACTGATGATATGGGGCTGCATGTCAGGTAAAGGCACTGGGGAGATGGCTGTCATTACATCATCAATAAATGCACAAGTTTATGTTGATATTTTGGACACTTTTCTTATCCCATCAATTGAAAGGATGTTTGGGGATGATGAAATCATTTTTCAAGATGATAATGCATCTTGCCATAGAGCAAAAACTGTGAAAACATTCCTTGCAAAAAGACACATAGAGTCAATGTCATGGCCTGCAAATAGTCCGGATCTTAATCCAATTGAAAATCTTTGGTGGAAGTTGAAGAAAATGGTCCAGACAAGGCTCCAACCTGCAAAGCTGATCTGGCAACAGCAATCAGAGAAAGTTGGAGCCAGATTGATGAAGAGTACTGTTTGTCACTCATTAAGTCCATGCCTCAGAGACTGCAAGCTGTTATAAAAGCCAGAGATGGTGCAACAAAATACTAGTGATGTGTTGGAGCGTTCTTTTGTTTTTCATGATTCCATCATTTTTTCCTCAGAATTGAGTGAGTCCATGTTTTTTTCCCTCTGCTTGGTCTAAAAAAGTAACCGTTACTGACTACCACAATTTTTTTCCCCTGATTTCTTATAGTGTTTCTTAAAGCCAGAAAGTTGCCATTTGAAATGACTTTAGTTTTGTGTCATGTCTGTGATCTGCTTTTTTTCTACAAAATTAAACAACTGAATGAACATCCTCAGAGGCCGGAGAGTCCATGATTTTTGCCAGGGGTTGTAAGGAATGGCTCCCAACAGGAACAACATAGGTTCTGGGACAACATTTATTCCTAAAATAGTGTCTATCTCTTTTTTTAATGTTGTCCCAATATTCCTTTATTACTGGACATTCCCAAAAAATGTGTGTGGTGTCTCCAATATTTCCACAGTTCCACCAACATAGTGCTATAGTAGGATTTTTTACAAATGAAGAGATGGTAAGAGGAGTATAAAAGTATCTGATTTTCACTTTCCAGTCAAATTCCTTCCACAATTGGCTATTAATTCCCTTATGGCAACCTGTACATATGTCATTCCATGTAGAGTCTTCAGTTATTATATTCATTTCCAACTCCCATTTTTCCTTGATATAATTTGTGTTTTGCACAGTGTCAGTTATCAACCTTTTGTATATATTAGATATGTGTCATTTTTGTGTGGGAAGTGTTTCTCTGTAATACTGATAAAATACTCCATCTCATTTGGGACTTTACTAATCATCTCCTTTTCTTTATGGCTTGTGATATAGTGTCTGATCTGGAGATATCTATAGAAATTGTTCAAAGGGAGATCAAATTGTTCTTCAAGTTGGGAGAAGGATTTGAATTCTGTTTCTATAAAGAGTTGATTAATTGTGTGGAGACCTTTTTCTGCCCATCTTCTAAACCCACTATCCCACACCGAGGGGGGGAATTCTATGTTTCCTACTATAGGCATAGCCCTTGAGATTGACTGCGGCCCCCAAGCACTTTTTAACTGTTGTCCAAATTTTTAAAGTGTGTTTTATCCATTCATTCTTTAATTTAATCTTTTTGATTGACTTTATATCAATAAAGGGCAGTATTGATAAAGGGACACCCTTAATTGAATCCTGCTCTGTCCGAGTCCATATTGTCTCCTGATCATTTCTAAGCCATGCCATGATTGCGTTTATTTGTGCAGCCCAATAGTAATTTTTAAAGTTTGGTAAATTCAGTCCTCCCCTGTCCTTAGGCAGATGGAGGCATTTCAGTTTTATCCTCGGCCTCTTCCTTTGCCAAATAAATGTTATTAGTTTATCTAACATTTTTAGAGTGGGAACAGGTACTCTTACTGGGAGGGACTGAAACAAAAAAAGAAGTCTAGGCAATAGGTTCATTTTTACTGTCTCTACCAATTAAAGACAGGGGAAGCACCTCCCAGTGTGTCACATCCCTCTTTATTTGTCTAATTAATTTGCTATAATTGGCCTCAAATAACTGAGTGGGGTTAGGTGTGATAATGACTCCTAGATACCTAAATCCCTGTTTAGACCAGCGAAAGGAGATGCCGTTATTCAGTTGTGTAGGCCAGGTACCCGAGATCATCATGGCTTCTGATTTAGTCTCATTAATTTTGTATCCTGATACTGACCTGTATTTATGTAGACATTTTATACACATGGGAATGGAAAGGAGTGGATTTTTTATAAAAAGCAAAATGTCGTCCGCGAACAGAGCTATTTTATGGATTGCCCCTCCTTCATCTGCTATCCCTTGAATCTGTGTGTTTTGGCGTATTGCCTCTGCCAGAGGTTCAATACTTACAGTGAATAAGATGGGTGATAACAAGTCCCTCTGTCTCACACCTCGCTCAATCCCAAAGGGACTAGAGCAGTGGCCATTGACTCTTACTTTGGAGCAAGGCTCTTTATACAAGAGACTGATCCAGGTCACAAATTCCTTTCCAAAATCCATTTCTAGCAGTGTCTGCCTCAGAAATATCCAGTCAGCTCGATCAAATGCCTTCTCTGCATCTAAGCCGAGAAGCATCAACGGTTGTTTCTCCCTTGCTGCAATTGTCTGCAAATTCAGAGCTCTCCTAATGTTATTTGTTCCTTGACGTCCTGGTATGAACCCCATTTGAATCTGGGTGTATAATTTCTTAATATTTTTTGAACTCTGGTAGCCAATATAGAAGTCAAGATTTTATAATCCACACATATTAGACTTATTGGGCAGTAACTAGTACACTGAAGTGGGTCCTTTCCCTCCTTATGTATGACCGTTATTATGGCTTCTGACCACGAGTTTGGGGATTTCCTGATTTCAGTGCGTAGTTGTATAATTTACATAGTATGGAGTGAGTTCATTCACAAATATTTTGTAGTATTCTCTGGAGAAACCGTCTGTTCCTGGTGATTTATTATTTTTTAGTTTGGTAGTAGTTTCTTTAATTTCACTTTCTGTGATGGGTTTTATTAATAGTTCTGCTTCCTCACTTGATAGTTTATTCAATTTAAGGGGCCCTAAGAACTCTGCACTCTCCTTTCTCCTGAATTCTGATTCATCAGTCCTATATAGTTGTTTGTAGTATGTTGCAAAGGAATCTGATATTTTGGTTGGATCGGTTTCTATCTGATTGGTCTCTGGGTTCCTTATCTTATTATGTTATTGTACTTGGCCCCACAAATCTTAGAAACATGGTGTCTAACCAGATCCTTACCCTGGATGGCATTTCCCTGATCTCTAGTAATACTGTGAGAAATCTTGGAGTCATTTTTGATCAGGATATGTCATTCAAAGCGCATATTAAACAAATATGTAGGACTGCTTTTTTGCATTTACGCAATATCTCTAAAATCAGAAAGGTCTTGTCTCAGAGTGATGCTGAAAAACTAATTCATGCATTTATTTCCTCTAGGCTGGACTATTGTAATTCATTATTATCAGGTTTGTCCTAAAAGTTCCCTAAAAAGCCTTCAGTTAATTCAAAATGCTGCAGCTAGAGTACTGACGGGGACTAGCAGGAGAGAGCATATCTCACCCGTGTTGGCCTCCTCTTCATTGGCTTCCTGTTAATGCTAGAATAGAATTTAAAATTCTTCTTCTTACTTATAAGGTTTTGAATAATCAGGTCCCATCTTATCTTAGGGACCTCGTAGTACCATATTACCCCATTAGAGCGCTTCGCTCTCAGACTGCAGGCTTACTTGTAGTTCCTAGGGTTTGTAAGAGTAGAATGGGAGGCAGAGCCTTCAGCTTTCAGGCTCCTCTCCTGTGGAACCAGCTCCCAATTCAGATCAGGGAGACAGATACCCTCTCTACTTTTAAGATTAGGCTTAAAACTTTCCTTTTCGCTAAAGCTTATAGTTAGGGCTGGATCAGGTGACCCTGAACCATCCCTTAGTTATGCTGCTATAGACTTAGACTGCTGGGGGGTTCCCATGATGCACTGTTTCTTTCTCTTTTTGCTCCGTATGCATCACTCTGCATTTAATCATTAGTGATCGATCTCTGCTCCCCTCCACAGCATGTCTTTTTCCTGATTTTTTCCCTCAGTCCCAACCAGTCCCAGCAGAAGACTGCCCCTCCCTGAGCCTGGTTCTGCTGGAGGTTTCTTCCTGTTAAAAGGGAGTTTTTCCTTCCCACTGTGGCCAAGTGCTTGCTCATAGGGGGTCGTTTTGACCATTGGGGTTTTTCCGTAATTATTGTATGGCCTTGCCTTACAATATGGAGCGCCTTGGGGCAACTGTTTGTTGTGATTTGGCGCTATATAAGAAAAAAAGTTGAGTTGAGTTGAGTTATCTTGGGGACTGCACGGCTAGATTGGGCTTTTCTGAGTTGAAAGGCCAGTAGCCTACTGGCTTTATTACCCATTTCATATTTTCTGTTAGTGTATCTGAGAGCTCCTTCTGCCTTATGTGTCAAAACTTCATCCAGTTGTTGTCTGACTTTATTTTATTTAAAATGTCTTTATTTCCGTATTGTTTGTGTTCCCTTGTTAATTTTTTTTATTTCTGCTTCCAATCCTTGTTGTTTTGCAAGCCTTTGTTTCTTTATTCTAGATCCAATAGAAATAATCTTCCCTCTTATTGTGGCCTTACTGGCATCCCATACAACTGAGGGGGAGACACTACCATCATCATTGATAGCAAAGTATTCAGTCAGAGCTCTTTGTATTTCTTGTCTGATGTTTGTATCCATTAATAATGAGACATTAAGCCTCCAGTGTTTAAAATAGTTATCTGCTCCCAAGTTAATTTTCATAGTCACAGGGCCATAGTCCGAAATAGTTATTGGTTCAGTTATACACTCTTTTACCCTGTGTAATTCAGTTTTTGATAAGCAGAAAAAAATCTATCCTTGAATAACTTCCGTGTACTTGGGACATAACCGTGAAGTCTCTCTCATTAGGGTGAAGTTGCCACCAAATATCTACGAGGCCCAATTCCTTCATCATATCTGACAGCCCCTTAGACATTTTAGAGTGAGATATTCTTATTGTAGGTAACCTGTCCAGCTTTGAGTTCAAGGTGCAATTGAAGTCACCCCCTACCAGTATAATCCCCTCACTTTTGTCTGCTGTAAAGCTGCTACCTTTGTGATAAAGTGTGGACAGTCTTCATTTGGGGCATACACATTAAGTACAGTTACTTTCATTCCTGAAGTTGTGCCTATCACCATAACATACCTGCCTTCATCATCATTATTATAATACACAGATTTATTAAACAATATGGCAACCCCTCTCTTCTTTGCTCTCCCACATGATGAGCTATAAACCTGATTGACCCACTCTCTCTTCAGTTTTAGATGCTCCACCTCTGTCAGGTGTGTTTCCTGTATCAGAGCAACAGAACAGTGTAGCTTCTTTAATTGTCCCAGAATTTTCTTCCTCTTGATCGGATTATTGATTCCTCTTATATTGTAACTTATGAAATTCAACTCAGTCATAATCCCTATAGGATCTCACAGTATAGTTCTCTACCTGTTTACTCTTGGACATCAGAGTGTATCTAACCCCTAACAAAGTGATATCAGTTATATATGTCAGGACAAACAAAACACAAAGAACATAGAATTGAACTTCCACTATATCAATCTGACACAGTAGCTGAACTATGACCCTGTCAGATCCCTGTTGGTACTGGGGCAGAGAGGTGTGACCTACCCTCTCTGTGGAAAAAAATACACACAGTGTAAGTGTGACCAATATTACACTAAACTGTAAAAAAGGTCCAGGTGAGTGTGTTCCACTCATAAAGTCAGCATAACCGCCTTGGACTATCTAACATATAACCTTATTCTGTGACAACAAAATATATTTGAATAATAAAACTTAGTGACGCTTATTATGTTCCTTTGAGTCCATTAGTTATAGCTACCGTAAATCCACTAACCTTATCATTAGGTTAGTTAAAACAGGCTTATTGTCCACCTTAATGGTAGAGTCCCTTTAATCCTCCCCTTGCAGAAAAGTCTTGAGATCAGCTGACGACAAATGCACCCCCTCCTTCTCCTCTCTTGGCTCCTCCATCCATCCTTCAGTTCCTCCTCAATGCGCTCCCTCTCCTCGTATCGCACCTCGACCCCCAGCTCCTTCAATAGCGTTGCGGCGCTCGTTAGCGATCCAAACATCTTCTCTCCGGTGCTCAGCTTAATTTTCAGTTGCGCCGGGTACATGGACATGAACAAGTGAAGCTCGTCAGCATCTCACCATGTCATTTAGGTCCTTCAGACTTTGAGTAAATGCTTCAGGGGAGCATTAGCATGGCAAAAACCTTTCAGCTTCTGGGGTGGCAACCAGACCCCCCAGATCCCCCGTCCTTTTTTTTTTTTTTAAGGATTTTTCTTCGTTTGCCTCTCACATGCCTTGAAAAGCTCCTCACCATCTAACCATGTCCTTTAGGTCCTTCAGAGTTTTTTTTTTTTCAGTAAAATGGTTCTTGGGAGCATGAACAGGACTAAAACCTTTCAGCTTCTGTTGGGAGCTCCACCCCCCCCCCCCCCCGACTCCCCACCTTTTTAAGCATTTTTCTTTTATGTAGATGTAAATTAATATTCAAAGTTTTCAGCTAGTTGACAGTCGGGCTGTACAATATGGACAAATGATTGTATCTCAGTATAGTCATATCATTATGATATATAACTATGATTTGACACAAAGGTGGCAGCAACAGTGAAAATATAAACCTTCTTAAACAAAACAGTAATAATATCACACTCATTTTGACTCATAAGGTTAGGATACTGTGCCCTCCAAAAGTATTGGAACACTTGGAATTTCACATATTTTAATTTGTTTATCCCATTTTAAATACTAGAAATAAAGAAATAAAATTTCTAAAATTATCTTCCTCAAACTCAAACTGAAAGCAAATCTCTAAAACTTGATTAAACCTGTAAATAATAATCAGTTTTATTGCCAGTTTTCTTTAGACAAGTCAGGGATGGAAACATGAACAATACGTGTGTCTTGGACTTTATTTACATCAATTATGAAGAAATACAAACGTTTCTTTCACCAAAACATCAAATCTAGTCTTTTATCTCAAATGTACTTTCTGTCAAATTGTAGCTGAACTTTCAGGTCTTCTTTTGAAGAAAATCCTCCTCTACACCACTTCATCAGGAAGATGGACTTTAGATTTTTAATTCATTTATATCAAGTTGTAGAGATTTGCTTTCAGTTTGAGTTTAAGGAAGATAATTTTAGAAAAAAAATATATATTTGAAATGGTATAAACAAATTAAAATGTGTGAAATACCAAGTGTTCCAATACTTTTGAGGGCAACTGAGAAACAGTGAGGAGCAACATCTTACATCTCATATATAGTGCAGCAGATAAGAGAATATTTAGAGTGGAATCCTGCAAATGGTGATACATCACATTCAGCACAAATAATCCATAAAAAAAAAAAAAACTGATTGGCCACTTGAATTTTCAGTAGTCAGCCAGGTAGGGGTCAACTGAAGAATTACACAGGGGTCAAAATTAAAAGATGCTCCAATCATATTGAAAACTACACCACATTATTTGCCTGATGATAAAGATTCCAAAAAGGTACAGTCTGGACAATCTGTTACTGTATGTTATGGAGTTATGAGGTAAAAGCAGCAAGAATGGTGACAAAGGTCAGTTTCAGTTTGTACAGGGGTCAAAAGTTAAAGTTGCTCCATTAATTTTGCTCCAGCTGTATTTGTGCTGAATCTGATGCTTGTATCACCATTTGAAGGATTGTTTCAGTTATCTGCTTCACTAATAAACCAACAACAATAAGACAACCTGAATTAAAGGAGAAATGCTGCTTTTACTAACCTGGACCTCATTTCTGACATAAAATACAGTCGTTTACTCACCAATATAAGTTTGTGATTAGAAGTCCACAGTTCAAACGATGTGTTCAGTTCAAATCTGAAGCAAACATTTTTCTTCTTCTACTAAGGTGGATTAGAACTTTTTGTGGCACACAGCACCAACTACTGGACAGGAGGAACCTAGCAGTCAATGTGACTCACTGATTTCAAAATGCAGCTCTTTCAACCAGACGTGTGGTGCTGTGACATGTCAATCATCTGTGTCCAATCAGATTTCAGGGGAGTCCAGTGAAACCCTGTCCTCCACTCTAGCTCCACCCATGCCAGGAAGTGTTTGACATTTGCTGTTTCACTGTGACTGATAAATTGGCACTTCCCTGTTGAGTGTGAGCTTGTCACTGAGTTCCCGCGAGATTCCATGGGATCTTGTCTGTCAATCCAGGAAGTGTTTGACATTTGAACATTTTCCTGTTTTACTGTGGATTCAAAATTTGGCACTTCCTGTTTAGGACGCCCCGTACCATGAGTGAGCTTCGTGTTGCTGCATGACGCTCGCTCCTATTAATGAGACAAATTTAACTTCATATCTGCAGAGGAGAAAAGGGAAAAGAGGATGAGTGTGTCATCACCACAAAATTACGAAGAAAAAAAATCTGAACCAGACAACTGTGTTTTTATAAAACAAGCTTAAAAACCTGTGACGTGATTTTTTTTTTTTCACAGCAACAAAAAATAAATAAATGAATAACCCAAATCATCTAAAACAAAATTTACAATATTGTAAAAAAAGTTCAATATTTTTTTCAGGTTTTTCAGAACATGAAAATTTTACTTTGTCTAACACTCATGATATATAAAGTAAAATGTTTCACACATATTTGTGAGAATTACAAATAAAAAATTTTAAAAGTATCTCAAACTATTTAAAGTTGAAGGGAATATTCCTGCGGTATAAATACGTGAATCTGTCGGTCTGGCTCAGTACCACAGAGGTGTGTTCAGTACACAACATCACACACGTTTTCAAAATATTCTAATTTTCTGAGAGAAACCCGCGACAGCGCCTCCAGTTCCAAAAACCAGCCAATCAGGACAGACTCCACCCCACCTCTGAACTCTGATTGGTCCAGGTGTGCACAACATGATGGCGGTTTTGTGACAGAAACGCTGGTGTGTCATCTGAAAGGCTTTGAAGCTGTTATTTTAAACTTTAAAAATGACACAGTGTCACTTTAAATTAAACCAGTTTCAGTGGTGAGTTCACTGTCTGCAATAAAAATCATTTATCAACAAATATCTCAGCGCGACTGCAGTCACGTGACCCTCATTAAAGAGAGGTTTAAAGTGGGTCACATGACTGCCATTTGTCTTTACTAGTGCAGCGCCTGTAGGCAGTTTGTATTCCTATAGAAAATTGGGAGCTAAAAAAATGTAATTAAAAAAGACTGTCACCAGATCAATACACATATTAATGTCAAATACCATCAGACCAGTTGAAATACCATCATCAGAATGCAGCGCCTTCAAATGCCAATAATAACCAGTGAACATACACTTACAGTATTCAGAACAGTGCTTTAATTTTCCAAAACTATATGATTTATCTATTAAAGAGTAAAAACGGAAGGAAATCGTTTCTGTAGGAAGACGCCATCTTAGAAGTATGAATGGTACAATGTCAAAATAAAAGTTTAATATCAGGTGAGGAAGTGTTGAGAGTTTGGGAGGAGGACGTCTAACTCTTTGTGAAAGTCATCAGGGGCTGCTGCTGGTATTCACCCTTCACTCAGAACTTGTGGATCATCTCCTGAGTGTGTTCCAGTCGCTGAGCATCTGGAAGTCCATCAAATCCCTGCAGGCACAGCTCCCGATCAGTCCAGGGTGGGACAAATGGTAAATGGACTGCATTTATATAGTGCTTTTTCCATCTGCATCAGATACTCAATGTGCTTTACAATAATGCCTCACATTCACTGTGATCTCAGGATGCTGCCATACAGGGCGCCCACTACACACCGGGAGCGCCTTGTGTCATCCCTCAGGACAACAGGTTCAGTTGTCTGGCGAGATGATACCAGGTCCCCAGACTCAAACAGGGGCTTTAACCGCCCTCAGACTTTTCTGGTCTCACTGCGGTTCAACATCCGGGTCTACGTGTTGGTCGTCCATGGAGCGAGCGAACAGGTCCTTCATTTAAAGCAGCAGTCTGCAGGTTAAAGCGTCACATGTTCTTATCACAGACCTGTCAATCAAGTTGAAAGTAAAAGCCGCTTTCTGTGGATGTGGGAGGGGCCGTGCAGGATTAGGACTGCATTACCCAGCATGCAGTGGGTGTTTGTAAAATCCCTAAAGAGGATTTATGTTGGAAGAGACAGACGACATGCCGCTGAGACGAGAAGGTGAGACATTTTGAAAACCTTTGTTTGTTTGTTTGTGTTTATTTGAGTTTGTAAGTGTGTGTTTGTGTTACTATTTCTGTCTTTATGTTACTATGTGTGTGTATATCTGTATTTCTTAGTGTTACTAGATGTGTGTACAGGTGCAGTGCAGTAGGGTGCAGTATGGAGCGGTACATTAAAGTGCAGTACAGTACAGTAGAATGCAGTATAGTACAGCAGAGTGCAGTATGGTACAACAGAGTGCAGTATGGTACATTAGAGTGCAGTAGAGTACAGTAGTGTGCAGTATGGTGCAGTACATTAAAGTGCAGTACAGTACAGTAGAATGCAGTATAGTACAGCAGAGTGCAGTATGGTACAACAGTGTGCAGTAAGGTACATTAGAGTGCAGTAGAGTACAGTAGAGTGCAGTATGGTACAGCAGAGTGCAGTATGGTACAGTACATTAAAGTGCAGTACAGTACAGTAGAATGCAGTATAGTACAGCAGAGTGCAGTATGGTACAACAGTGTGTGGTAAGGTACATTAGAGTGCAGTAGAGTACAGTAGAGTGCAGTATGGTACAGCAGAGTGCAGTATGGTACAGTACATTAAAGTGCAGTACAGTACAGTAGAATGCAGTATAGTACAGCAGAGTGCAGTATGGTACAACAGTGTGCGGTAAGGTACATTAGAGTGCAGTAGAGTACAGTAGAGTGCAGTATGGTACAGCACAGTGCAGTATGGTACAGCAGAGTGCAGTATGGTACAGCAGAGTGCAGTATGGTACAGTACATTAAAGTGCAGTACAGATTTGGTTGGAATGTCAGGTTGTGTTTTAGAGTGGTTTACCTCTTACCTGACTGGTAGAACTTTTAGTGTGAAGGTGGGCAATGCAGTGTCAGAATCTGCAGATCTTCTGTGGGGTGTGCCACAGGGATCAGTCTTGGGACCTGTTTTGTTCTCGTTGTATCTCCTTCCTCTCAGTAAGCTGATCCAGCAGTTCAGTGATGTGTCCTATCATTTGTATGCCGATGATCTGCAGCTGTACTGCTCTTTTAAGACAACTGAGCCACAGAAACTCTGCTCTCTCACAAATTGTTTGGCTAAAATTAAGGAATGGCTCACTGAGAACAGTCTGCAGTTAAATTCCAATAAGACTGAGACTCTGATTGTAGCACCAGATAGTGCTGTACCTGGAATTAAGCAGCATCTCGGTAGCCTAAGCTGTACGGTCAAAAGCAGCCTGCGTAACCTGGGTGTCATTTTGGATGGAGGAATGTCTCTGGAGCAGCACACAAATTACCTGGTTAAGAACTGTTTTTTCCAAATTCAGAACATCTCTAAGCTCCGTAAGATGGTGACTTTAAAAGAGCTTGAGATGATTGTTCATGCGTTCGTCTCATCGCGTTTGGATTATTGTAACAGTCTTTTCACCTGTCTGAATAAGAAGGAGTTGGCCCGCCTGCAGCTTGTGCAAAATTCTGCTGCGCGCCTGCTTACCCGCACCCGCAGGAGGGACCATATTACTCCTATTCTTAATACTTTGCATTGGCTGCCTGTCTCCTACAGGATTCATTACAAAATCCTGCTATTGACTTTTAGAGCTCTGCATGGACAGGCACCGGAGTACATCAGGGACCTGATCCAGCCTTATGCTTCCTCCAGGAGCCTCAGGTCGTCCAATCAGAACCTGTTGATGGTTCCTCGGACCCGTTTTAAAACTCGCAGGGACAGATCTTTTAAAGTGGTGGCGCCTAGCCTCTGGAATGAGCTTCCCTGTGCCCTTTGTTCTCTGGATTGTATAGATACTTTTAGAAGGCAACTAAAGACGCATTTCTTTAAGTTAGCTTTTTAGCCTAATATTGTATTTTATTGTTTTCGTATGTTATTTTTAGATTATTTTTGTATGCCATGTGCAGCGCTTTGTGACCCTGGTCTGTGAAAGGCACTTTATAAATAAAGCTTACTTACTTACTTACTTACAGTACAGTAGAATGCAGTATGGTACAGCAGAGTGCAGTACAGTACAGTAGAGTGCAGTATGGTACAGCAGAGTGCAGTATGGTGCAGTACATTAAAGTGGAGTACAGTACAGTAGAGCGCAGTATGGTGCAGTACAGTACAGTAGAGTGCAGTATGGTACAGCAGAGTGCAGTATGGTACAGCAGTGTGCAGTATGGTGCAGTACATTAAAGTGCAGTACAGTACAGTAGAGCGCAGTATGGTACAGCAGAGTGCAGTACAGTACAGTAGAGTGCAGTATGGTACAGCAGAATGCAGTATGGTGCAGTACAGTACAGTAGAGTGCAGTATGGTACTGCAGAATGCAGTATGGTGCAGTACAGTAGAGCGCAGTATGGTGCAGTACAGTACAGTAGAGTGCAGTATGGTGCAGTACAGTACAGTAGAGTGCAGTATGGTACAGCAGAATGCAATATGGTGCAGTACATTAAAATGCAGTACAGTACAGTGGCACTATGGTGCAGTAGAGTGCACTGTGGTGCAGTACAGTACAGTAGAGTGCAGTATGGTACAGCAGAGTGCAGTATGGTGCAGTACATTAAAGTAGAGTACAGTACAGTAGAGCGCAGTATGGTGCAGTACAGTACAGTAGAGTGCAGTATGGTACAGCAGAGTGCAGTGTGGTGCAGTACATTAAAGTGGAGTACAGTAGAGCGCAGTATGGTGCAGTACAGTACAGTAGAGTGCAGTATGGTACAACAGAGTGCAGTATGGTGCAGTACATTAAAGTGCAGTACAGTACAGTAGAGTGCAGTATGGTGCAGTACAGTACAGTAGAGTGCAGTATGGTACAGCAGAGTGCAGTATGGTGCAGTACATTAAAGTGCAGTACAGTACAGTAGAGCGCAGTATGGTGCAGTACAGTACAGTAGTGTGCAGTATGGCTCAGTATGGTTCATTAGAGTGCAGTATGGTGCAATAACATTGTCTTGTGTTTTGGAGATACTGAGCGCGCTCTGCAGGTGATGGAAGCCTGTCAGCTGGGAGCAGGTGAAGGGGTCAAAGGTCATGCAGAGAAACTGCTGAACATCTTCCAGAGTGACCTGTTCCAAGCACTGCTGGGTAATCACACAGACAGACAGACATGCAGACACACAGAGCTGATAACACTCAGTGGCAGCGTGGTGACATGGAAGTCCTTACTTAAGTTTGATGATGTCAGAGGATGATGAAGAAGAAGTCTGAAACCAAGAACATGACGGTCCAGGAGACCACGACCAGAGACGACCATCTCAAGAAGGTTCAACAATAAACTTTGATGCTGTGGACGGGTGTTGTGAGAAGAACAGAAAAAGATTTCAAGAGTTAAAGAAGATGGTGTTTTTTAAAAAGTTGATCAGCAAGGAGGACGTGGTGGTGGAACAATGATGTCTGCTACGTCTGATGTCTCCTGCGTCTGATGTCTCCTACATCGGATGCGTCCTACATCTGATGTCTCCTACATCTGATGCGTCCTCCATCTGATGTCTCCCATGTCTGATGTCTCCTACGTCTGATGTGTCCTACGTCGGATGTCTTCTACGTGTGATGCACCCTACATCTGATGTGTCCTACATGTGATGCACCCCATGTCTGATGTATGCTACGCCTCATATCTCCTACGTCTGATGTGTCCTACATCTAATGTCTGATGTTGTCAGGGTTTGGATTTTTTGCATTGTGTCATGTTTGTTCTGTTTAGTTATTCTGCTGGATTGTGAGCTCTCTTGCTGGTGTTTTTCCTGCTTGGGTTTCTTCTGTCCCTATCTCTCTCATCTCTCTCTTGGTGCTTGGTGGTGCAGGAGCTCCTTGCCAGATCGATGCACCTTGTGCCTTCCTTCCAGCTCTGTTCGTGTGTTTCTAGTCCTGCCTGCCTCCTCATGTTTTGTGATAAGAAAAGCCTTTATTCATCCCTCAATGGGGAAATTTCAGTGTCACATAGAACAGTAGGAATAGACAGAAGGGCATGAAATAAAACAACAAGCATCTCTCAAAAACAAGAACCAAAAAAAGCACTGAGTGCCGGGTAAAGCTGATCGATCACCTGCCTGTTTCCTGACCACGCCTTTAGCCTGATGATTATCCTATTGTTGCTTCTTTTGGACTGGATTGTATACTGACCCCAGCTAAGTCATTCAGTAAACCGTTTTAAACTTTAGAGCCGTCTGTCTGAGTCCTGCATCTGTGTCCAGCCATTCCTGACAATCGAGTCTGACAGATCAATCTAGCCCACAATGGACACAGCAGACTCTGACACCTTTCAGCAGGCGGTAGGCTTTCACAGTCAGCAGCTAGCAAAACAAGAAGACCGGCTAACCACTCTTAGCGCCAGGTTCAGCGAGCTTGCTAAACTCCAGGACTCCTTCTTGTCTTCTGTGAGCACTCAGATGGAGCAACTTCTGTCAAAGTTTGATCATCAGGCCAGTTCTGATATGACTACCAGTAACTCCAATACTCTACTTCCGGGACCGTCAGCAGCCTCACCGGCTTCCGAACCCGAACCAGGGTTTTGCAACCAGCTGTCTCATCCAGAACAATTCTCCAGAGAAATGGGTGACGTCAGACTCTTTATTACTCAGTGTGAGTTACACTTCTGGCTCATGTCATCAGTGTTTCTAAACGAAGGGACGAAGATAGCATTCATGATCACTCACATCACCAGTTGAGCTGTGATGTAGGCTACGGTGGAATGGAGTCATCTTGGCACTGAAGAGCAAGTGGAATCCCGTTGCTCTCGTTGACGTGTTCTTCCAGGGACTGGCAGATAACATCCAGGACCAGCTTGTCACCGTTGACCTTCCCGAAGACCTCGATGAGCTCAGAGCACAGGCTATCAGTATCGACTGTCAGTTGACGGACAGGCCCCACCGAGAAGCTTGTTTTCCTGCTCACCATTCAGCTACGTCTCTGAACCTCTCCACAAGTCAATCCGTCATGACTCACCCCACTGCAGCACGGAGAAACTGATGCAGCTGGGAAGAACTCATCTATCACCTGAAGAATGTCGACGACGCTGTGAGGAAGGACTGTGTTTTTACTGTGGTCAGACGGGTCACATGATCTCTGGATGCCCAGTCAGGGGTGCTTCAGCGTGGTCCAAATCCAGCGAGTCAAAATTCTATGTCTTCCTCCACGGCGCAGAATATTATTCCTGTAAAATTAATATACACTCATTTGTCTATTTTATTGTTGTTTATTGTTGATGCTAATTTGTTGTTGTCTTCTCTTGCCAGGACCCTCCATTTTAAACTGTTTCAGCTCTCGCGCCCTCTGGTGGTGCACGCTGTGGACGACCACAAATTAGGTCTAATAACTTACCGCACCCAGTCAGTTCGTATGATCATGACAGAGAACCATTCGGAGTCCATAATTTTCACGTATTGACAATATGACTCACCCAGCAATATTAGGGCACCTCTGGCTGCAACGACATGGTCTGAACTTTGATTGGACAAAAAGACAGATTCATTCATTGGGACCTGCATGCATTAATAACTATCTGCTGAATCCTGAACAGTCTCCACCAGTTTCAAACCTGGATCTTGCCAGGGTACCTTCATGTTACCATGATCCAGCACCTGTATTCAGCAAATCTAAAGCCAAGTCTTTGCCGCCGCAACACGAATATGATTGTGCTATCGAGCTCCTCCCAGGGGCAAGCCTCCTGAGGAAAGCGGTTTTCTCTTTCTGCACCTGAATGCACCGCTATGAATGAGTATATTCAGGAGTCACCCGTGGCCAGTTTGATTCGTTCCTCTTCATCATCCACAGGGGCAGGGTTCTTTTTTGTTGAAAAGAAAGATAAGTCACTCCGCCTGTGCATAGATTACGGGGGCTTAATGATATCACGGTTAAGACCGATACCCTCTGCCACTCATTTCATGGCGTTTGAGTTGCTGCAAGATGCTAAGATATTCACAAAGCTCGATTTATGTAGCATATATCATTTCATCAGGATCAGACAAGGTGATGAGTGGAAGACAGCATTTAACATGCCCACTGGGCACAATGAATTGCTCACGAATTCTCCTGCTGTCTTTCTTTTGGGATTCGTTCATTCGCAATTTCAGTACTATCGCGGCTCTGTTACATGAGTTGACATCATCTCTTTGGCTGTTCACGTGGACACCGGAGTGCGATGAAGCCTTTCAGGTCCTAAAACAATGCTTCACTGCGGCCCCCCGTGTTGCTCCTCCCTGATGGAGGCTTCTGACGTGGGTGTTGGAGTGGTCTTATCATAGATGAAACCCTCGGATATTCAGCTGCATCCCTGTGCCTTCCTGTCTAAGAAACTGACCATAGCTGAATGCAATTATAGCATTGGAGACTGCGAACTGTTGGAGATTAAGTGGCCTTTGAGGAGTGGGCCACTGGTTGGAGGGGCACAAATGCTGTTTCTAGTATATACTGACCACAAAACTCTGGCTTATCTCCGTACCGCTAAGTGCCTTAATGCTAGGCAGACTAGGTGGGCTATTTTCTTCAGCCACTTCAATTTTGTATTGTCTTACCAACCAGGCTCAAAGAACAGCAAACTGGATATGCTGTTGTGGCAAGGTAAACCCGCGGATGCGCCCACTGACCCCGGTACTATTCTATCCATCTCTTGTTTCATTTCGGCTAAAACCTGGGAAATCGAGTCCAGAGTGAGTTCCGCATTGGGTAACATCCCATGTCCTCCTGGTTGTCTGTGTGGCAAATTGTTTGTTCCTGCCTCTCTGAGGGGGAAAGTTATTAAGTGGAGCCATGACAGCTGCTATGTGTGCCACCCTTGTATAAAGAAGACAGTTTACGTAGTTCAACAAAGGTTCTGGTGGCTGTGTTTGACCCAAGATGTCACTGAGTATGTTAATGCCTGTCAAGTGAGTGCCATGCATAAGTCCTCCAATCGCCCACCTGTGGGTACTCTACTACCCTTGCCGGTTCCTACGCATCTGTGGTCACACCTTTGCATTGACTTTGTAACTGGTCTGCCACCCTCAAAGGGCAACGCTGTTATACTGACTGTTGATGATAGACTGTCTAAAACGGCTCACTTCATTCCCCTGCCTAAGCTCCCCTCGCCCAAGGAAACGGCCGATGTTATGTTGTCTCATGTTTTCAGGCTGGACATTGTATCAGCTCAAGGACCTCAATTCATCTCTAGGTTTTTGAGGGAATTCTGCCGCTTACTGTGGGTCACCTCTTGCCTAACCTCCAGCTACCATCCTCAGGCCAATGGACAGACAGAATGCCTGATCCAGGAGTTGGAGAAGGTGCTCCGGATCATCGCCTCTCAACAGCCCGCGAACCTGGTCATCTCAGTTGTCATGGACTGAACTTGCACACAACAGTTGACCATCCTCATCTTCTGGGTTCTCCTGTATGGTCAACAACCTCCCCAGTTTTCTTTCACAGTGTCACACTCCTCTGTTACCTCAGCCCTGAGTCTCATCCTCCAGTACCACCGAACCTGGGAGCAGGCAAGAAGAGCTCTGCTACATTCCTCAGTGGCCTACAAGATTGCAGCCAACCAAAGAGATCCACAGCACCATTCACTAAGTCATTCACTAAACCATTTTAAACTCCAGAGCTGTTTGTGGGAGTCCTGATGTCTCCTACATAAGATGTGCCCTACATGTGATGTCTCCTATGTCTGACGCATCCTCCAGTTTCAACCTGTAAATGCACAACTTCACCCTCTGACTGTGAAGCAATAATGGCGATTGAGCTCTGGACCTCGTGCTCCAGTTCACAGTCACTCCTGAACAGGACTTTGAGGTCAGGGTCACCTTGCGGGAGCATTTGAACCTTTTAGGTGGAGAGGTCAATTCAATTCCATTTCAATTTCTTTCATTTATATAGCGCCACATCACAACAAACCTGCCTCGAGGTGCTTCACATGAGTAAGGTCTAACCTCACCAACCCCCCTGAGCAAGAACACAGGTGACAGTGGTCAGAAAAAAACTCCTTCTGATGATATTGAGGAAGAAACCTGCAGCAGACCAGACTCAAAGGGGTGACCTTCTGCTTGGGCCATGATACAGACACAAATTACAGAACAATTCACAAAACAAACATACAGGGAATGTTGCTGGTGCACAGTGTGGTTTCTGGAACAGATACCACACCCATCTCTGGATGGAGCTGCACCTCAAACAGAGAGAAAAAAAAACAGAATCAGGCATCAGAAAGACAACAAAAACAGTATAATTTGTCAGCATTAAACAACAAGACAAACACAAGAAATACTAAGGTGATTGCCGGCCACTAGCCCTAAGCTTCACTAACAGACCCAGAAAGGTAGGGTAGGTAAGGTAGGTAGGTAAAGTTGAGGCTGCGGCACGCTCTGTTTACTAATAAAATTAATTTAAAAGAGTAAAAAGCATAGTAACATACTGTACCAATATGCCAGACATACGAAAGGGAAAATAAATGTGTCTTAAGTCTGGACTTGAAAGTCTCCACAGAATCTGACTGTTTTATTGATGCAGGGAGATCATTCCACAGAACAGAGACATGATAAGAGAAAGCTCTGTGACCTACAGACTTCTTATTCACCTTAGGGACACAAAGTAGTCCTGCACCCTGAGAACGTAAAGCCTGGGCCGGTACGTAAGGTTTAATTAGGTCAGCTAAGCAGGGAGGTGCCAGTCTGTGAACAATTTTATAGACTAGTAGCAGAACCTTAAAATCTGATCTCACTGGGACAGGAAGCCAGTGAAGAGACGCCAAAATGGGTGTAATGTGGTCAAACTTTCTGCTTCATGTCAAAAAGTCTGGCAGCAGCATTTTGAACCAATTGGAGAGCCCTAATGCTGGACTAAGAGTGACCTGTTCCAAGCACTAGACCAGAAAATAGAACATTGCAGTAGTCCAACCTAGAAGAGACAAACGCACGAATCAGGGTCTCAGCATCAGCCACAGACAGGATGGGACGAATCTTCACTATATTCAGCAGGTGGAAGAAACATGTTCCATTCAGAGACATGGAACATGTAAAGGTGACCCTTTAATGCTGCATATGTCAACACGCACATTACATACAATCAGGGCATGTATGTTATGTAACATGTGAGTGCTGATATGACTGAATGCACACACACACACACACACTTACAAACTGAGTGTCATGTTGCAAACACGTTTGTGTGCAGATATCCAGGAGTTCTATGAACTGACAGTCTGTGAGAACCAGCTGACGAGTCGACCACACACACCTGTACAGGTAACAACACACACACACACACACACACACACACACACACACACACACACACACACACACACACACACACACACACACACACACACACACACAGAGCAACACCCATCTCTGTTCCCTAGCAACAGCTGCAGCAGCATCGCCTGGGCAACAGCTGCAGCAGCATCGCCTGGGCAACAGCTGCATAACACCATGGCAACAACAGCCCCCCCCCCCCCCCCCCCGTCTCTCTCTAAGTGAGTGACTCAGGGAGGTAAACACCCCCCATCTCTCTCTCTCTCTCTCTCTCTCTCTCTCTCTCTCTCTCTCTCTCTCTCTCTCTCTCTCTCTCTCTCTCTCTCTCTCCCTCTCTGGGTGTCTCTCGCCCTGTTCGCCCAGAGTTAAAAACACACCACAGTCTTATTCATCTGTCTGTCCTTCCTCCTCTCGCTCGTCTTCCTCGCTCTCCCATCCTGCACTGCTGCCTTCAGATCTCCCTCTCTCTCCCTCTCTCTCTCTCGTTTGGCGCTGTCAGACGGAGGGACAGAAGAGTGAGAGGAGGGAGGACAGACAGATAGATGAAAGAGAGAGAGACTGAGAATGAGTGTGTGAGTGAAGATGTGTGTGTGTGGATGTGTGTGAGTGTGTGTGTGTGTGGATATGGACTGTCTCTGCATCGTCACAACCAAGGTAAGAACACACACACACACACACACACACACACACACACACACACACACACACACACACACACACACACTGTGCTCGTTCTTTTTTGGCGTCATGCATCGTCCTCCCGTATCTCTCTCTCTCACGTGTACGTGTTGAGTGTGTGTGTGTGTGTGTGTGTGTGTGTGTGTGTGTGTGTGTGTGTGTGTGTGTGTGTGTGTGTTAGCCTGGTCACATTAGCATGTGTGTGTTATCTTAGCATGGCTGCAGCCGGACGACTCAAAGCGTGATGTCACTGATCTGATCAATCATCGTTACTGATTCAGTGGAAATCAATAATCATTTATTGACTTCTGCAGCTTCTCTTATCAATTTTAAACATTTATTGGATGAACGTGTGTTTCGACCAGTTGATAGATTTTAATCAAACTGATGCTTATTAAACACTAATAAACAAAAACTTCTGCCGTCCTTCAGATTAGGTGTTTGTTTGTTTGTTTGTTTGTTTGTATTTACTTAGTGCAAATGTTTTAACATTAAAATCGCTCCACATATTTTGACCGGACGCGGACGTCAGACCGTTTTAAAGTTTTAGAGGTTGGCTGAGAAGTTTGGAAGTCAAACTGGTTCTCGGTTTGTAACCAGACTAAAGGCTTGTTGAATGTTCGCGAGCGTATGACTGAAACTGTAAAATCTGTTATTTTCGATTATTGGTTTTACTCCCAAAGACTTTGATCAGGATCTGTGACGTTCGTCAGGGAAGCTGCTTAACGGTGATGTAGTGAGACTCAGACGAGGAGGATCCATGTGGTGAGTTTCACGATCTGACACGCAGTCTGTGCACATGATCCAGGACACAGGTGCCTCAGTGCTGAGGACCTGCTGGAGACAGACACGGACACGCCCACATGTTACCTGCCCAAGGACACGCCCATGCGTTACCTGGCTGACTCAGACAGATGGTTGTGGAGTTTGCATGTTCTCTCCGTGTTCCGTGTTTCCTCCCACTTGCCCACAGATGTCCAGCTGCAGTGACCTGGTATGCGTCACTGTGTCCATCTGTCCATGTGTCCATGTGGCAGACTGGCATCCTGTCCAGGCTGATCCCCACCTCTCATCCACTGACTACTGTGATAGGCTCCACCCCATGGCAAGCATTACCTGGAATAAGCGAGTATAGGAAATGAATGAATGAATGTTTAGGAAATGACAGACGGAATCGCATGTGACTGAGAGGGTTCAACATCAAACACGAGGGGCGGATCTGGGGGGGGGCTGTGGTGGAGTGTGTTTCAGGTTTGTCTGTTTCTTCTGTCTTTAGTCCACTTGGTTTTAAGGTCCAATCAAGTTTATTTCTGCGATCTTTGTCGGATGTAGTTGGCTATCACCCGGGTTTGGACTCATGTTCTGGAGGACGTTGTCTGCTTTACTGTTCACCCCCAGAAGCTGCTGGTCATATTTACTTTAGTTCTTAAGGAATTTTCAGCTTTTGTGTTTACAGTATTTTATGATTATACAGTGAGGAACATAAGTATTTGAACACCCTGCGGTTTTGCAAGTTCTCCCACTTAGAAATCATGGAGGGGTCTGAAATTTCCATCTTGGGTTCCTGTCCACTGTGAGAGACATAATCTAAAAAAAAAAAAAAATCCAGAAATCACAATGTATGATTTTTTAATCATTTATTTGTATGTTACTGTTGCAAATAAGTATTTGATCACCTGTGAAAATCAATGTTAATATTTGGTACAGTAACCTTTGTTTTGCAATTACAGAGGTCAAATGGTTCCTGTAGTTTTTCACCAGGTTTTCACACACTGCAGCAGGGATTTTGGTCCACTCCTCCATACAGATCTTCTCTAGATCTTTCAGGTTTGGAGTTTCAGCTCCCTCCAAAGATTTTCTATTGAGTTCAGGTCTGCAGACTTGCCAGGCCACTCCAGGACCTTGAAATGCTTCTTACGGAGCCTCTCCTTAGTTGCCCTGGCTGTGTGTTTGGGGTCATTGTCATGTTGAAGACCCAGCCATGACCCATCTTCAATGCTCTTACTGAGGGAAGGAGGTTGTTTGCCAAAATCTCACAATACATGACCCCATCCATCCTCCCTTCAATACGGTGCAGTCGTCCTGTCCCCTTTGTAGAAGAGCACCCCCAGAGTATGATGTTTCCACCCCCGTGCTTCACGGTTAGGATGGTTTTCTTGGGGTTGTTCTCATCCTCTAAACATGGTAAGTGGAGTTGATTCCAGAAAGCTCTATTCTGGTCTCATCTGACCACATGACCTTCTCCCATGCCTCCTCTGGATCATCCAGATGATCACTGGTGAACTTCAAACGGGCCTGGACATGTGCTGGCTTGAGCAGGGGGACCTTGCTGCCCTGCAGGATTTTAAACCATGACAGCATCATGTGTTACTAATGTAATCTTTGTGACTGTGGTCCCAGCTCTCTTCAGGTCATTGACCAGGTCCTCCTGTGTAGTTCTGAGCTTTCTCAGAATCATCCTTACCCCACAAAGTGAGATCTTGCATGGAATCCCAGACCGAGGGAGATTGACAGTCATCTTGTGTTTCTTCCACTTTCTAATAAATAATCCTAACAGTTGTTGTCTTCTACCAAGCTGCTTGCCTGTTGTCCTGTAGTCCATTCCAGCCTTGTGCAGGTCTACAGTTTTGTCCCTGGTGTCCTTAGACAGCTCTTGGCTATGGTGGACAGGTTGGAGTGTGATTGATTGAGTGTGTGAACAGGTGTCTTTTATACAGGTTAACAAGTTCAAACAGGTGCAATTAATACAGGTAAAGAGTGCAGAATAAGAGGGCTTCTTAAAGACAAATTAACAGGTCTGTGAGAGACAGAATTCTTGCTGGTTGGTAGGTGATCAAATACTTATATGCAGCAGTAACATACAAATAAATTATTTTTAAAAAAATCATACATTGTGTTTTCCGGAGTTTTTTTGTTTTTTTTTTAGATTATGTCTCTCACGGTGGACATGAACCTAAGATGAAAATTTCAGACCCCTCCATGATTTCTAAGTGGGAGAACTTGTAAAACTGCAGGGTGTTCAAATACTTATTTTCCTCACTGTATATACGAGTATATTCTGTTGTTTCCTCTCAGTACATTTAGTTTTATATTTACAGTATTTTCTGATGTGGTTACTTTTTTTACAGTAGTTTTATATGATTTAGTTCAGGATTTTCTGATGGTTTAGCCAAACTTATTTTTATTTTGTTGTATATTTATTATAGTATTGTCTGATACTTCAGCTCAGGTTACTGTAGAAAACACATTTTTACAGTATTTTTGATACTTTAGTTCAGCTTATTTTTATTTGTTGCAGCAGTTTTGATGTTTTTGTTTGTTACTCTTTATTTCTACACTACTTTGGTGTTCAGGCTTTTGTTTCTCCAGTATTTTTGATGCTTCAGTTAGGTAATTTTTTAATTTGCTTGACAGGATATATATATATATATATATATATATGTACAATATTGTTTTTGCTTTAGTTTCAGTAATTTTATTTATTTGTTTTAATTTCTGTTCATGTTTTAGTTCAGGTTATTTTTAATTTAATTTATTTATTTGTTGTTTTTTAATACAGGTTTTTTTTTTTTTTTTTTTTTTTTAGTTATTGATGCAGTATTTTTGATGCTTCAGTTCAGGTAATTTTTCAATATTTTTTGACAGGATTTTTTTTTAAAATTATTCTTATTTGTACAATATCATTTTTTGCTTTTGTTCCAGTAATTTGTATTTATTCATTTGTTTTAATTTCAGTTTTTTCATGTTTTAGTCCAGGTCATTTTTGATTTTTTACTTTAGTACAGAATATTTTTTATTTCTTGTTACAGTATTTTTGATGTTGTAGTTCAGGTTATTTTTTATTTCTTGTTACAGTATTTTTTGATGCTGTAGTTCAGGGTTTTTTTTAACAGTATTTTTGATGCTGTAGTTCAGGTTATTTTTTATTTCTTGTTACAGTATTTTTGATGCTGTAGTTCAGGCTATTTTTTATTTATTGTTACAGTATTTTTTGATGCTGTAGTTCAGGCTATTTTTTATTTATTGTTACAGTATTTTTTGATGCTGTAGTTCAGGTTATTTTTTATTTCTTGTTACAGTATTTTTGATGCTGTAGTTCAGCTTTCTTTTTTTTCTTGTTGCAACATTTTTTTTGATGCTGTAGTTCAGGTAATTGTTTTGTTTCTTTTACATTATTTTTTGATGCTGTAGTTCAGGTAATTTTTTTTTATTTCTTGTTACAGTGTTTTTGATGCTGTAGTTCAGGTAATTTTTTTTATTTCTTGTTACAGTATTTTTTGATGCTGTAGTTCAGATTATTTTTTATTTCTTGTTACAGTATTTTTTGATGCTGTAGTTCAGGTTTTTTTTTTTTACAGTATTTTTTGATGCTGTAGTTCAGGTTTTTTTATTTCTTGTTACAGTATTTTTGATGCTGTAGTTCAGGCTATTTTTATTTATTGTTACAGTATTTTTTGATGCCGTAGTTCAGGCTATTTTTTATTTATTGTTACAGTATTTTTTGATGCTGTAGTTCAGGCTATTTTTTATTTCTTGTTACAGTATTTTTGATGCTGTAGTTCAGCTTTTTTTTTTTTCTTGTTGCAACATTTTTTTTGATGCTGTAGTTCAGGTAATTTTTTTGTTTCTTTTACAGTATTTTTTGATGCTGTAGTTCAGGCTATTTTTTATTTCTTGTTACAGTATTTTTGATGTTGTAGTTCAGGTTATTTTTTATTTCTTGTTACAGTATTTTTTGATGCTGTAGTTCAGGTTTTTTTTTAACAGTATTTTTGATGCTGTAGTTCAGGTTATTTTTTATTTCTTGTTACAGTATTTTTGATGCTGTAGTTCAGGCTATTTTTTATTTATTGTTACAGTATTTTTTTGATGCTGTAGTTCAGGCTATTTTTTATTTATTGTTACAGTATTTTTTGATGCTGTAGTTCAGGTTATTTTTTATTTCTTGTTACAGTATTTTTGATGCTGTAGTTCAGCTTTTTTTCTTCTTGTTGCAACATTTTTTTTGATGCTGTAGTTCAGGTAATTGTTTTTATTTCTTGTTACAGTATTTTTGATGCTGTAGTTCAGGTAATTTTTTTTATTTCTTGTTACAGTATTTTTTGATGCTGTAGTTCAGATTATTTTTTATTTCTTGTTACAGTATTTTTTGATGCTGTAGTTCAGGGTTTTTTTTTTACAGTATTTTTGATGCTGTAGTTCAGGTTATTTTTTATTTCTTGTTACAGTATTTTGATGCTGTAGTTCAGGCTATTTTTATTTATTGTTACAGTATTTTTTGATGCTGTAGTTCAGGCTATTTTCTATTTATTGTTACAGTATTTTTTGATGCTGTAGTTCAGGCTATTTTCTATTTATTGTTACAGTATTTTTTGATGCTGTAGTTCAGGCTATTTTTTATTTCTTGTTACAGTATTTTTGATGCTGTAGTTCAGCTTTTTTTTTTTTTCTTGTTGCAACATTTTTTTTGATGCTGTAGTTCAGGTAATTTTTTGTTTCTTTTACAGTAATTTTTTGATGCTGTAGTTCAGGTAATTTTTTTAATTTCTTGTTACAGTATTTTTTGATGCTGTAGTTCAGATTATTTTTTATTTCTTGTTACAGTATTTTTTTGATGCTGTAGTTCAGGTTTTTTTTTTACAGTATTTTTGATGCTGTAGTTCAGGTTATTTTTTATTTCTTGTTACAGTATTTTTGATGCTGTAGTTCAGGCTATTTTTATTTATTGTTACAGTATTTTTTGATGCTGTAGTTCAGGCTATTTTTTATTTATTGTTACAGTATTTTTTGATGCTGTAGTTCAGGCTATTTTTTATTTCTTGTTACAGTATTTTTGATGCTGTAGTTCAGCTTTTTGTTTTTTTCTTGTTGCAACATTTTTTTTTTTTTGATGCTGTAGTTCAGGTAATTTTTTTGTTTCTTTTACAGTGTTTTTTGATGCTGTAGTTCAGGTTATTTTTTATTTCTTGTTACAGTATTTTTTGATGCTGTAGTTCAGGTTATTTTTTATTTCTTGTTACAGTATTTTTTGATGCTGTAGTTCAGGTTATTTTTTATTTCTTGTTACAGTATTTTTTGATGCTGTAGTTCAGGTGTGGGGTTTTATGGTTCATACCGTCTCACATTGTTGTTGTTGTTGGTATTTTTCCTTTAGTTCAGATTATATTTACTTTTTAACAATATATTTGATGCTGTAGTTTAAATTATTTTTTACTTTTGATGCTTATACATATGATATACATACTTACATGTATATATTTAAAAGTGTTTTTTAATGCTTTGGTTCTGATGTTTTTTGAGGTTTGATGAAACAGTTTTAGTCTTGAAGTGCAGCAGATAAATTGGAGATGGAAGCGGTGGGACAGAAATAGCTTTTTCTATCTTTAGCTACAACATCACCACTAATGGATGCACAATTCTTGTTCTTTTTTTGACTGCAGTTGTCTTGAATGGACCCAAAAAGACACCAGAACCAGCTCAGACCTGTTCAGTTTTTCAGTTATCTGAAGTTCGATTTTATTTTTCCGGCTGTGACTAACCACGTTTTTATGGAAGCTTTGGGCCTGGAGCCAATAACACGTCCCGCGTACACAAGAGATGCAAACAGCTGCAGAAACTAAACCAGAGTTTGTGCTTTAAAACGGAGCTTTTATCAGGAACATGAACAAAAGTGTCAGTCTCCAAAAGAATGAATTAAGGTTTTATGAAACAGCAGAGCCGGAGGGAGACGTCAGGACCACAGGAGACGTGTGGCGTCCACGTGGGCTGTTGCACGTGGACGACTTAGTCGTAGCTCCAGGCTAAAGGCTCTCAGTCACAATGATCCACTTTATCAAACGTCACCGCAAACTGGTGGATGAAATATTTCAGATCAAATGTCAGTTAATTTCATGTACTTAATCCAAGCCTGAAGGTTTGAGCTGCGGCTTCAAGGCCAGACAGTTGTTGGTTCTATTCCCCAACAGAACTTATCTCACCCTCATTCCTGCCACTGAGGTGCTCTTTAGCGCCTCCTGGTGCGTGGATGAGTGTTTTTAGAGTCTGCTCTCATGCTGATCATAAACCTGTTACTCCACTATTAGAGCAAGAGCAAAAGAGATGACTGTCCAAAGTAATCAGGGCCAAAGATCAAAGACAGACTTATGAATGACAAAAAATCCTCTGTGGAAAAGCTCAAAGATCAAAGTTTATTGATCATGTTTAAAACAAACAAACAATGGTGCAACAGGAAAAATCAGAGATCAAAGATGAGTGATCAGGGTAAAAAGACAGTGATAAGGATCAAAGAACAAAGACCAATCAGCAATCAAAGATAAGTGAACACGATCAAAGATGAGTTATCAGTATAAAATGGCAGTGATACATATCAAAGGTGACCGAACAGCAATCAAAGATAAATGATAATGATCAAAGAGGAATGATCAGAATCATAGATAAGTGATCAGGATCAAAGGTCGCAAATCAAAATAAAAGATGAGTGTTCAGTGTAAAAGGTCAATGAAGAATAAAGATGAGCAATCAGGGTCAAAGGCCACAAAACTAAGGTCACCAATGAGGATCAAATATGAGCCCTCAAGAGCAAAGGTCACCAAAGAGGATCAAAAATGAGCCCTCAAGATCAGTCACCAATAAAGATCACAGTTCACTGATCAAAATCAAAGATCCCCACTCAGGATCAAAGATGAGTGTTCAGAATCAAATGTCAATGAGGACCAAAAATGAATGATCAGGATCAAAGGTCACACATGAAAAGTCACACATGAGGATCAAAGATGAGCCCTCAAAATCAGTCACAGATGAGGATAAAAGTTCAGTGATCAAGATCAAATATCACCATTCAGGATCAAAGAGGAGTTTTTAGAATCAAAGTCAATGAGGACCAAAAGTGAGCAATCACAATCAATGTTCACCCATGAAAGGTTACCAATGAGGATCAAAGATGAATGATCGAGATCAAAGGTTAACACTCAGGATAATAAATGAGTGATCAGGATCAAAAACCACCAATCAAAGGTCACCAATAATAATAAAACAATGTTTGAAAAAAATAAGAAAAATAATATTCATCAAATTCTTTGAAGGCAGACAGATGTCAGCTGTGTAACTCCTGGTTTTATGCAGACTTCAGGTACAGGATCAGTGTGTCTGCTCGACTTTCACCTCATATACAGGTTAAAGGTTATTTTTTCCATCCACTTGTGTGCTAATTATTAATTGATCAGATGACATTACAGATCAGATGTGTGCAGGGTTGTTTTAATGAATGATGACTGGCTCCTCCTCTAACCGGTGATGTCACATGCCATGCGGTTGGCCTTTCAAAGGCTTCTTGTTTCAACAGCAAACACATCAAAATCTGATTTCCATCACTGTGTTTATGTTATTTTGATGTTTAATTAGATTAGTTCCTAAATATGGCAGGTCTACGGTACATGTGGCAAGGATCAAGGAGCCAAGGATGAGGGTCAAGGGAAGTGAACTCAAAGTGGTTTCAAAAATGTCCAAGAGGTTGTTAGGATCCATCATAAGTTGGAAGGATGGATCATAAGGTTGTAAGGATGGATCATAAGGTTGTAAGGATCCACCATGAGGTTGTTAGGATCCATCATAAGGTTGTAAGGATACTGCTTAGAATACTGCTGGCTCTCACTGCGGTATTGTATCACTTCCTGTTCCGGAGTACAGCGGTGTTTTTCTGTATCTGTTAGCTGTTTAATCTGCGCAGTTAGATTGATCTAGTTATCTAGATTATGATTTGTTTCCCAGTGTAATCTTTACGTGCCTTAACTAAAGCACTCCTTCTGCTGAATCACCTCTAAATTATTCACACATTATTCACTTTGCGTGTTTTTAAGAATCCGCTAGCTTAGCGTAGCTACTAGCTCTTAGCCGATTTAGCATGGCGGCGTCTCCTGTCTCTCCCGCACTTTTCTGCTCTGGGTGTGAAATGTTTAGTTATTCCTCGGCCTCCTTTAGCAGTAACGGTACTTGTAATAAGTGTAGCTTATTCGTAGCTTTGGAGGCCAGGCTGGGCGAATTGGAGACTCGGCTCCGCACCGTGGAAAATTCTACAGCTAGCCAGGCCCCTGTAGTTGGTGCGGACCAAGGTAGCTTAGCCGCCGTTAGTTACCCCCTGGCAGATCCCGAGCAGCCGGGAAAGCAGGCTGACTGGGTGACTGTGAGGAGGAAGCGTAGCCCTAAACAGAAGCCCCGTGTACACCGCCAACCCGTTCACATTTCTAACCGTTTTTCCCCACTCGACGACACACCCGCCGAGGATCAAACTCTGGTTATTGGCGACTCTGTTTTGAGAAATGTGAAGTTAGCGACACCAGCAACCATAGTCAATTGTCTTCCGGGGGCCAGAGCAGGCGACATTGAAGGAAATTTGAAACTGCTGGCTAAGGCTAAGTGTAAATTTGGTAAGATTGTAATTCACGTCGGCAGTAATGACACTCGGTTACGCCAATCGGAGGTCACTAAAATTAACATTAAATCGGTGTGTAACTTTGCAAAAACAATGTCGGACTCTGTAGTTTTCTCTGGGCCCCTCCCCAATCAGACAGGGAGTGACATGTTTAGCCGCATGTTCTCCTTGAATTGCTGGCTGTCTGAGTGGTGTCCAAAAAAATGATGTGGGCTTCATAGATAATTGGCAAAGCTTCTGGGGAAAACCTGGTCTTGTTAGGAGAGACGGCATCCATCCCACTTTGGATGGAGCAGCTCTCATTTCTAGAAATCTGACCAATTTTCTTAAATCCTCCAAACCGTGACTATCCAGGGTTGGGACCAGGAAGCAGAGTTGTAGTCTTACACACCTCTCTGCAGCTTCTCTCCCCCTGCCATCCCCTCATTACCCCATCCCCGTAGAGACGGTGCCTGCTCCCAGACTACCAATAACCAGCAAAAATCTATTTAAGCATAAAAATTCAAAAAGAAAAAATAATATAGCACCTTCAACTGCACCACAGACTAAAACAGTTAAATGTGGTCTATTAAACATTAGGTCTCTCTCTTCTAAGTCCCTGTTAGTAAATGATATAATAATTGATCAACATATTGATTTATTCTGCCTTACAGAAACCTGGTTACAGCAGGATGAATATGTTAGTTTAAATGAGTCAACACCCCCGAGTCACACTAACTGTCAGAATGCTCGTAGCACGGGCCGAGGCGGCGGATTAGCAGCAATCTTCCATTCCAGCTTATTAATTAATCAAAAACCCAGACAGAGCTTTAATTCATTTGAAAGCTTGTCTCTTAGTCTTGTCCATCCAAATTGGAAGTCCCAAAAACCAGTTTTATTTGTTATTATCTATCGTCCACCTGGTCGTTACTGTGAGTTCCTCTGTGAATTTTCAGACCTTTTGTCTGACTTAGTGCTTAGCTCAGATAAGATAATTATAGTGGGCGATTTTAACATCCACATAGATGCTGAGAATGACAGCCTCAACACTGCATTTAATCTATTATTAGACTCTATTGGCTTTGCTCAAAAAGTAAATGAGTCCACCCACCACTTTAATCATATCTTAGATCTTGTTCTGACTTATGGTATGGAAATAGAAGACTTAACAGTATTCCCTGAAAACTCCCTTCTGTCTGATCATTTCTTAATAACATTTACATTTACTCTGATGGACTACCCAGCAGTAGGGAATAAGTTTCATTACACTAGAAGTCTTTCAGAAAGCGCTGTAACTAGGTTTAAGGATATGATTCCTTCTTTATGTTCTCTAATGCCATATACCAACACAGTGCAGAGTAGCTACCTAAACTCTGTAAGTGAGATAGAGTATCTCGTCAATAGTTTTACATCCTCATTGAAGACAACTTTGGATGCTGTAGCTCCTCTGAAAAAGAGAGCTTTAAATCAGAAGTGTCTGACTCCGTGGTATAACTCACAAACTCGTAGCTTAAAGCAGATAACCCGTAAGTTGGAGAGGAAATGGCGTCTCACTAATTTAGAAGATCTTCACTTAGCCTGGAAAAAGAGTCTGTTGCTCTATAAAAAAGCCCTCCGTAAAGCTAGGACATCTTTCTACTCATCACTAATTGAAGAAAATAAGAACAACCCCAGGTTTCTTTTCAGCACTGTAGCCAGGCTGACAAAGAGTCAGAGCTCTATTGAGCTGAGTATTCCATTAACTTTAACTAGTAATGACTTCATGACTTTCTTTGCTAACAAAATTTTAACTATTAGAGAAAAAATTACTCATAACCATCCCAAAGACGTATCGTTATCTTTGGCTGCTTTCAGTGATGCCGGTATTTGGTTAGACTCTTTCTCTCCGATTGTTCTGTCTGAGTTATTTTCATTAGTTACTTCATCCAAACCATCAACATGTTTATTAGACCCCATTCCTACCAGGCTGCTCAAGGAAGCCCTACCATTATTTAATGCTTCGATCTTAAATATGATCAATCTATCTTTGTTAGTTGGCTATGTACCACAGGCTTTTAAGGTGGCAGTAATTAAACCATTACTTAAAAAGCCTTCACTTGACCCAGCTATCTTAGCTAATTATAGGCCAATCTCCAACCTTCCTTTTCTCTCAAAAATTCTTGAAAGGGTAGTTGTAAAACAGCTAACTGATCATCTGCAGAGGAATGGTCTATTTGAAGAGTTTCAGTCAGGTTTTAGAATTCATCATAGTACAGAAACAGCATTAGTGAAGGTTACAAATGATCTTCTTATGGCCTCAGACAGTGGACTCATCTCTGTGCTTGTTCTGTTAGACCTCAGTGCTGCTTTTGATACTGTTGACCATAAAATTTTATTACAGAGATTAGAGCATGCCATAGGTATTAAAGGCACTGCGCTGCGGTGGTTTGAATCATATTTGTCTAATAGATTACAATTTGTTCATGTAAATGGGGAATCTTCTTCACAGACTAAAGTTAATTATGGAGTTCCACAAGGTTCTGTGCTAGGACCAATTTTATTCACTTTATACATGCTTCCCTTGGGCAGTATTATTAGACGGTATTGCTTAAATTTTCATTGTTACGCAGATGATACCCAGCTTTATCTATCCATGAAGCCAGAGGACACACACCAATTAGCTAAACTGCAGGATTGTCTTACAGACATAAAGACATGGATGACCTCTAATTTCCTGCTTTTAAACTCAGATAAAACTGAAGTTATTGTACTTGGCCCCACAAATCTTAGAAACATGGTGTCTAACCAGATCCTTACTCGGGATGGAATTACCCTGACCTCTAGTAATACTGTGAGAAATCTTGGAGTCATTTTTGATCAGGATATGTCATTCAAAGCGCATATTAAACAAATATGTAGGACTGCTTTTTTGCATTTACGCAATATCTCTAAAATTAGAAAGGTCTTGTCTCAGAGTGATGCTGAAAAACTAATTCATGCATTTATTTCCTCTAGGCTGGACTATTGTAATTCATTATTATCAGGTTGTCCTAAAAGTTCCCTAAAAAGCCTTCAGTTAATTCAAAATGCTGCAGCTAGAGTACTGACGGGGACTGGAAGGAGAGAGCATATCTCACCCATATTGGCCTCTCTTCATTGGCTTCCTGTTAATTCTAGAATAGAATTTAAAATTCTTCTTCTTACTTATAAGGTTTTGAATAATCAGGTCCCATCTTATCTTAGGGACCTCGTAGTACCATATCACCCCAATAGAGCGCTTCGCTCTCAGACTGCAGGCTTACTTGTAGTTCCTAGGGTTTGTAAGAGTAGAATGGGAGGCAGAGCCTTCAGCTTTCAGGCTCCTCTCCTGTGGAACCAGCTCCCAATTCAGATCAGGGAGACAGACACCCTCTCTACTTTTAAGATTAGGCTTAAAACTTTCCTTTTTGCTAAAGCTTATAGTTAGGGCTGGATCAGGTGACCCTGAACCATCCCTTAGTTATGCTGCTATAGACGTAGACTGCTGGGGGGTTCCCATGATGCACTGTTTCTTTCTCTTTCTGCTCTGTATGCACCACTCTGCATTTAATCATTAGTGATCGATCTCTGCTCCCCTCCACAGCATGTCTTTTTCCTGGTTCTCTCCCTCAGCCCCAACCAGTCCCAGCAGAGGACTGCCCCTCCCTGAGCCTGGTTCTGCTGGAGGTTTCTTCCTGTTAAAAGGGAGTTTTTCCTTCCCACTGTAGCCAAGTGCTTGCTCACAGGGGGTCGTTTTGACCGTTGGGGTTTTACATAATTATTGTATGGCCTTGCCTTACAATATAAAGCGCCTTGGGGCAACTGTTTGTTGTGATTTGGCGCTATATAAAAAAAATTGATTGATTGATTGATGGATCATAAGGTTGTAAGGATCCACCATGAGGTTGTTAGGATCCATCATAAGGTTGTAAGGATCCACCATGAGGTTGTTAGGATGGATCATAAGGTTGTAAGGATCCACCATGAGGTTGTAAGGATGGATCATAAGGTTGTAAGGATGCATCATAATGTTGGAAGGATGCATCATAAGGTTGGAAGGATCCATTATATGGTTGAAAGGATCCACCATAAAGTTGTTAGGATCCATCATAAGGTTGGAAGCATCCACCATAAAGTTGTTAGGATCCATCATAAGGTTGGAAGGATCCACCATAAGGTTGTTAGGATCCATCATAAGGTTGAAAGGATCCACCATAAAGTTGTTAGGATCCACCATAAGGTTGTTAGGATCCACCATAAGGTTGTTAGGATCCACCACAAGGTTGTTAGGATCCACCATAAGGTTGTTAGGATCCACCATGAGGTTGTTAGGATCCACCATGAGGTTGTTAGGATCCACCATAAGGTTGGAAGGATCCACCACAAGGTTGTTAGGATATACCATAAAGTTGTTAGGATCCATCAAAAGGTTGGAAGGATCCACCACAAGGTTGTTAGGATCCACCACGAGGTTGTTAGGATCCACCATGAGGTTGTTAGGATCCACCATGAGGTTGCAAGGATCCATCATAAGGTTGTTAGGCTCCACCATGAGGTTTTTAGGATCCATCTTAAAGTGGGAAGGATCCACCATGAGGTTGTCAGGATCCATCATAAGGTTGTTAGGATCCATCATAAGGTTGGAAGGATCCACCATGAGGTTGTTAGGATCCATCATAAGGTTGTTAGGATCTATCATAAGTTGTTTTGGTCCATCATAAGATTGTTTGGGTCCATCATAAGGTTGAAAGGATCCACCATAAAGTTGTTAAGATCCATCATAAGGTTGGAAGGATCCACCATAAAGTTGCTAGTATCCATCATAAGATTGTGAGAATCCACCATGAGGTTGTTAGGATCCATCATAAGGTTGTTTGGATCCATCATAAGGTTGAAAGGATCCGTCATAAGATTGTTAGGATGCATCATAAGGTTGTTAGGATCCATAATAAGGTTGGAAGGATCCATAATAAGGTTGGAAGGATCCATCATACGATTGTTAGGATCAGCTGAGGTTCTTGCTACATGAGGTTCTGAGCATCCTTGAGGAAGATGTACGAGCCAACAGGAGTCTATGAGATGAGGAAATAAAGATCCATGAACAGGTTCTAATAGTTTCTGGGAATCGGTTAAGATCTGCTGCTGGATCAGTATGAGGCTCTCCAGGTCTGAAGGAGAGGAAGGCTTCTGTAGGACCCTTTATGAATGGGGTCACATGGCGATTTATCCAGGGAGGTTCCTGGATAAATGGTTCTTGGTTCCTGATGTTCTAGAGGCCTGAAAAACAGAGTTCCGTGGTTTGGTGAGGATGATGTTGAGGTCTATGAGGTGGATCTAAAGGTTTCCAAAGAGGTTCAGTGTGTCCATGAGGAACAGAAGCAAAGGCTTCAACAATTCTAGGTGTCCTTGAGACTGTTGTAAGGGTTCATGAGGGGGTTCTCAGCTTAAAGAAAAACTGCTAAGGTTCCACCAAGTATCTGTAATGACTGGTGGGTATCCTGGTGGGTACCACTGCATTAACATGCTAACAGCTCATGCATCTGTCTCCATGTCTCTGCAGAAGTATCGTTACCAAAATAATGAGACTCCACCCACTGACCCCAGCCCTGGTCACGTGACGCACGGACGCAGCAGTGAACTGACACACGCACACCTGGACGGCTACACGCACCCTGCCGCGGTCACTGTACGTACAGTCACACACCCCACAGACCGTCTTCTTCTGGTGGACGTGTTTCAATGATGGTTGGGTTAGCAGGCTGGACACTTGGACACTCCAGGATGAGAGTTAGTTTGCTGAGTTCTGGTACATCTATTCATATTTAACAGTCAGTCAACAATTTGGCCAGCAGAGGGCGGCAGCACTCAGATTCTCCAGCTCAGGGTCTGATCCAGATCAAAGAGTCCTGTAGAACATAAGCCCTCACAGTTTGTGTTGTCATTTTAACCTGGGTCACAATCAGCAGGTCTACAGTTTCCCTTTTTATCAGTACAAGTTAATTCTGATCTCACAAAGCGGCTCCTGACTGGGGTTCACAGTCTGATCCCCAGAAGAAGAAAAAACAACACACAGCTACTTGTTGCCACATTCAGATGTTCTGTGAGAAAAAACAAAACAAAAAACAAAGCTGAGCAGACTCACCTGTGGACTTCAGATGCCCTTCAAAATCATTTAGTGTCCTGTGGTGGAGGTGTGGGTCCTGTGGGTCCTGTGATGCAGGTATGAGTCCTGTAGTGGAGGTATGGGTCCTGTGGTGTAGGTGCGGGTCCTGTGGTGCAGGTGTGGGTCCTGTGGTGTAGCTGTGGGTCCTGTGGTGGAGGTGTGGGTCCTGTGGTGGAGGTGTGAGATCTGTGGTGCAGGTGTGGGTCCTGTGGTGGAGGTGTGAGTTCTGTGGTGAAGGTGTGAGTCCTGTGGTGAAGGTGTGGGTCCTGTGGTGTAGGGGTGGGTTCTGTGGTGTAGGGGTGGGTTCTGTGGTGTAAGTGTGGGTCCTGGGGTGGAGGTGTGAATTCTGTGGTGCAGGTCCTGTGGTGAAGGTGTGAGTCCTGTGGTGAAGGTGTGTATCCTGGGGTGCAGGTGTGGGTCCTGGGGTGGAGGTGAGAGTCCTGTGGTGGAGGTGAGAGTCCTGTGGTGGAGGTGAGGGTCCTGTGGTGCAGGTGAGGGTCCTGTGGTGCAGGTGTGGGTCCTGTGGTGGAGGTGTGGGTCCTGTGGTGGAGGTGTGGGTCCTGTGGTGCAGGTGTGGGTGCTGTGGTGGACATGTGGGTCCTGTGGTGCAGGTGTGGGTCCTGTGGTGGACGTGTGGGTCCTGTGGTGTAGATGTGAGTCCTGTGGTGGAGGTGTCGTGCAGGTGTGGGTCCTGTGGTGCAGGTGTGGGTCATGTGGTGCAGGTGTGGGTCCTGTAGTGCAGGTGAGGGTCCTGTGGTGCAGGTGAGGGTCCTGTGGTGCAGGTGAGGGTCCTGTGGTGGAGGTGTGCGTTCTGTGGTGCAGGTGTGGGTCCTGTGGTGGAGGTGTGGGTCCTGTGGTGCAGATGTGGGTCCTGTGGTGGAGGTGTGGGTCCTGTGGTGGAGGTGAGGGTCCTATGGTGTAGATGTGGGTCCTGTGGTGCAGGTGTGGGTCCTGTGGTGCAGGTGTGGGTCCTGTGGTGGAGGTGTGAGTTCTGTGGTGGAGATCTGGGTCCTGTGGTGCAGGTATGAGTCCTGTGGTGCAGGTGAGGGTCCTGTGGTGCAGGTATGGGTCCTATGGTGTAGTAGGTGTGGGTCCTGTGGTGGAGGTGTGGGTCCTGTGGTGTAGATGTGAGTCCTGTGGTGGAGGTGTCGTGCAGGTGTTGGTCCTATTGTGCAAGTGTGGGTCTGTGGTGCAGGTGTGGGTCCTGTGGTGCAGGTGTGGGTCCTGTGGGTCTGTGGTTTGGTCATATTTCAGAGCACATATAAATGTGTGTGTAGGTTTGATGTTGGAAATCAGATCATTAGAGTTACAGATGTCCACACCTGTCCAGAGGTCGGAGGTCATCACATTAATATTCAGCTATGCAGAGAGAGCCTTACAGCCAGGGGGCGCTCTGCAGTGTTAATCACTGAGAGGCGTGGGCTGCATGTGCCCACTCTCCATGTGATGCATCTCTCTGCTTTCTGCTCAGCCGTCTCCATGGCAACGGCAAGGATGGTGGTCGCCATAGCGACCACATCATCCTGAATGTATGAGTGTGTGTGTGTGTGTGTGTGTGTGGAAATCATTCTCTCTACTCTCTCTCTCTCTCTCTGTCTCTCTCTCTCTCTCTCTCTCTCAGCTGGCAGTCAAGTGACATCACTGAGGGGAGGGGATTCCTTCAGAGATAGAGAGAGCGACGGTTGGAGAGAGAAAGTGGGAGCGGAGGAGGACTGAGGGATGACAGAGGGAGCAGAACGCCTCTCTCTCTCTCTCTGTCTCTCTCTCTCTGTCTCTTTCTCTCTCTCTCTCTTTTCCTTTTGAAGCACAGGACTGGTTTGTCTATTCTACAGTTTTTTTTCTCTGTAATTAAGGATTCTGTCGTTTTGTGTCCCTCTGGACCTGAGGACTGTCTCTGTCTTGCTCTGTCTTTTTTGTCCACTGAGGGGCCGAGGATGGACTGATGCGCTGAGCCGTCTCTCTCTCTCTCTGTCCGTCTACGGCTCGTTACTTCCTGCTGTC